>NC_133378.1:24763052-24782153 GCF_049309525.1 Garra rufa | reverse complement strand
AAATGTTATAAATTTTTCCAGTCCTACTTACCAGTTATTTTATCTCTTCAGTATAATATTTTATTTGGATGTGGATGTTTCTTTGCTAACAGTCTGTTCTCTCTGTTTCCTATATTATAGAGTATGCTCATAACTGCACCATCATGGGCTGCCAGTACAGCTGTTCAGTGACACTGACGGGTCCAAAGTGCTACTGCAGGAATGGCTATGAAGTGGGAGAAGATGGAAAGAGATGTAAAGGTGAGCTTTGAATAACTTTGATTTTATAATTAAGTGAAGACTAGAAGTATGTGACTTTTTTTTTTTTTTTTTTTAACCATGTGGCTTTCTCTGCGTCAGACTTTAACGAGTGTGCAGTGTACGGGACTTGCAGTCAGACATGCACAAACACAGATGGCTCCTACACCTGCAGCTGTGTGGAGGGCTACTTGCCTCAACCAGACAACCGTTCCTGCAAAGCCAAGAACGGTAGGAAATGAACATAGTTTCTGCTGATCCTCTGTTTCCTTTTTTGTATTGCTCTCTGTGTGGTCAAATCCTGAGGACAAGGCCTCACCGTGTTTTCCTATCTATGTTTAAGACCCTGTAGATCGGCATCCGTTCCTCCTCATAGCCAACTCCCAGAACATCCAAGCCACCTCTCTGAGTGGAGCCAATCCCATCTCCATCAACACCAAGCAGACCACCGCTATGGACTTTATCTACGCCCAGGAGACCGTGTGCTGGATCCACATGGGAGACTCCCCTTCTGCCACCCAACTCAAGTGTGCCAAATTCCCCAATGCCAAGAGCTTCACGGAGGAGAAGACCATCAACATCTCCCTCAGCCTGCACCGTCAGTACCATGTTCTTAATTCTTTCTTAAGCATGAACTTAAAGGGATAGTTACTGCATGATTTGCTCACCCTCAAGCTCTCCTAGGTGTATTTGACTTCTTTTTTCAGATGAATGCAATCAGAGTTATATTGAAAAATGTCCTGGCTTTTCCAACCTTTATAATGGCAGTGAATGGCTGTTGAGATTTTAAAGTCCAAAGAAGTGCATCCATCCATCATTAAAGTACTCCACACAGCCCCGGGGGGTTAATAACGGCCTCCTGAAGCAAATCAGTGCATTTGTGTAAGAAAAATATCCATATTTAAAACGCGTATCTCATATACGCATTCATAAGAGTGGAGTTCCAGCGGAAGATGTAGGCATCATTAAGTGAACTATCCCTTTAACAAATTTATTTGTTAAGGCCTTCATGGTTTGCTTTCTTTTTTGGGGTTGTACCTGTGATCACAGATTTGTGCTGCCAAATTAATAGTTCATTCATAAACAGAACTTCATAGTTCAAGTCTTTTGCTCCCTAAGTACTGCATTAATTTGATCAAAAATACAATAAAACAGGAATATTAAAACCATTACAAAATAAAAATGGCTAAATATTATTTCAATTTAAAATAACTATTTTCTAATTAAATATTTCTTAAAATGTCATTTATTCCTGTGATGGTAAAGCTGAATTTTCAGCAGCCATTACTTCATTCTTCAGTGTCACATGATACAGAAATCATTCTGTGATGCTGATTCGGTGCTCAAAAAACACTTTGATTATTATTATCAGTGCTGAAAATGGTTGTCCTTCTTTGAAGAAATGGTAGTATAATTTCTTCCGAAGGAAAATCAAGGTTTTTGTTTGTTTGCTAAAACAATTAAAAAATTCATAAAAGTAGTTCTCTTACACTACAGTTGAGGTCAAAAGTTTACACCCCTTTCAGAATCTGCAACATGTTAATTATTTTAACAAAATAAATCACATAAAAGATGTTTACAAATAGTCCACAAAAGAAAATAATAGTTGAATTTATAAAAATGACCGTGTTCAAAAGTTTACATACACTTGATTCTTTATACTGTGTTGTTACCTGAATGATTCACAGCTGTGTTTTTTTTTTTTTTTTATTGATAGTTGTTCATGAGTCCCTTGTTTGTCCTGAACAGTTAAACTGCCCGCTGTTCTTCAGAAACCTTCAGGTTCACAAATCACAAAGTCTTTGGGTTTTCAGCATTTTTGTGTTGCATAAGGTTCAAACACTCAAACACTGATGCTGCAAAAGGAAAAAACATGCATTAAGAGCCAGGGGGGGTGAAAACTTCTGAGCAGAATGGAAATCTCATTTTTCTTTTTTTCTTTAGTACTGCCCTTCAGAGGCTACAGAAGATAGTTACGTGTTTCCCAGAAGACAAAATAAGTAACATATTTATCTTCAAATTAAAAAAGTTTTCACCCCCTGCCTCTTGATGCATGATTTTTTTCTACTGGAGTATTAGTGAGCGTTTCAATTTTCTGTAAAAAAAAATCCCTCAGTTGTCCTCAGTGTAATAAAGATGGATCTCAAAATCATATAGCCATTGTTGAAAAGAGTTCAAATACAGAAAAATGCTGGAAAACCAAAGAATTTGTGCCACCTAATGGATTTTTCTGAAGAACAGCGGGCAGTTTAACTGTTCAGGACAAACAAGGGACTCATGAACAACTGTCACTAAACAAAAAAAAAAATGCAGCTGTGGATCATTCAAGTAACAACACAGTATTAAGAAACAAGTGTATGTAAACTTTTGAACAGGGTCATTTTTATAAATTGTAATAAACTATTGTTTTCTGTTGTGGATTATATGTAAACATCTTTTATGTGAAATATCTTATTCAGGTCAGTGCTAAACAAACCATATCACGCATTTTGCATGATTCTTCTTTTTTTTTGTCAAATAATTAAAATATTGCAGATTCTGAAGGGGGGTGTAAACTTTTGACCTCAACTGTATGTACCATGTGATTGTGTGAGGAACAGATCAAGCTGGAGAAACAGACTGAGTCTAATTAATGAATGGATCATTCAAACCAGTTTTGTTACCTGGATTAAGTAATTCATTAACAAGAAATGACTTAAAAGAACATATTGTTTTTTGTGAATCAGACATTATTATTTCTCTGTAATATACTCCAAGGAAATTTAAGGTGGATGTCAAGATTTGATGACTAAGACTTGAAATGTGGTGCATGAGTCTTTTAGGCTACTTTCGTAATGTTTTTTTGTTAACATCCTCAGTTCTCATTGACGAAAGAAAATCACATGGTTTTGTAATAAAATGATGTTCTCATGATGTGTTTTCGGCCCCAGTTTTCCCATCTGCCGTGAGAGAGAAAGGACTTTGCGTATTTATTTCTTTTGATTCGACTCAGTCTATGATTAGTCTTAATGTTTGTCTGGAAAACATATAATTAGTGTCTGACGACATGCTCTTCACAGTGACATACCGTCAGTGACGTGTTTGTGCTAGATTGTGTAACACAATAACTGTGATTTTAGGATGTCAAGGATACGCTGTTTACTGCCCAAACCGTTGCAGCAATTGCTACGACACCTTTCATAACATTTAACATCAACCGTTTACATCAACTCTTACATCACCTAGACATTCCTGCCCTGTAGGGAGTTTCTGTGTTATTAGGTCTGTCTCATTTGCCTGGTCTGGTTTTGTTCCTACTGTAGCTGTGTTCAGACAAGATTAAACATCCTGCAGGTTCCTAGTTTAGAATGTGGGAAAAAAAAGAAAAAAAATATTCCCCTTGCTTGTTTACTGCTAAAAAGGCTTTTCCAAAGTTCTGACACCCCAGTCTGCTGGACTTAAATGAGTCCAACCACAAAGTGCGTCATGAACACAAGCATTGGGAAAAAGAGGGCAGCGATGAACTGTACTTCTCCATATAACTTCCTTGCGACAGAATTGCATGCTGACATGGTACTTAATAATGCTGACCTGCATTTTGCAGCATGGCATGTCGTCATTGGCCAGATACACTAGTATCTTACCAATGTAAGCGTGCATGTAGATATATGCATGGGTAGTTAATTATATGTATTACATAATGATATATATATATAAATTTATATATACATGTACATACACTATTTAAATTTTTTTTTTAGATGATCAGTCATCAGAGCTCGATAAATGGGTCTTTTAGATTTACTTCAAATTTCGCCAAGCTGATTACTCACTAAAAACTCCTACACATCATATTTTCATGCCATTTTGATGTAACAAAGTGTGAGTTAATTGCTTACTTTTATAAATTACTCTTCCTATTAACATCATTATATTCTTCATTCAGATTGATTCACGAATGTGAAACATGCAAACACGAGGCAGGATTTATTACATTTAAATATAAATATATACAGTTGAGGTCTAAAGTTTACATCCCCCATTTAGAATCTGCAAAATGTTAATTATTTTACCAAAATAAGAGGGATCATACAAAATGCATGTTATTGTTTATTTATCACTGACCTGCATAAGATGTTTCACATAAAATATGTTAACATACAGCCCACAAGAGAAAATAATAGCTGAATTTATAAAAAAAAAAACCTGTTCAAAAGTTTACATCCCCTTGATTCTTAATACTGTGTTGTTACCTGATTGATCCACAGCTGTTTTTTTTTTTGTTTGTTTTTTTTAGTTGTTCATGAGTCCCTTGTTTGTCCTGAACAGTTAAACTGCCCGCTGTTCTTCAGAAAAATCCTTCACGTCCCACAAATTCTTTGTTTGTTTTTTTCAGCATTTTTGTGTATTTGAACTAGTGGTGGGCCGTTATCGGCGTTAACGTGCTGCGTTAACGTGAGACTCTTATCGTGCGATAAAAAAAATATCGCCGTTAATCTATTCTCAAATTTGGGTTGGGAGCTGGGTCTAAACTACGCAAGCTATGATGACTTTCACCTTGATAGTTTAACGCGGATGTATACCGAAGACTATAGAATATGGTCGTGTGTTTACGTCTCCTCCGCCAAAACACAGACGGGGTCGCGTCGTCCTCCATTCATAAAAACCGAATCTACTATAGCGAAATGCCACGTAAATTCGTAGTTTTTTGGATTCATAAATCAAATGTTGGTCTGTCACTTAATTCAAATCGCGATATGGACTAGTGTATGTGAAAACTGAAATGCAAAAAGACCGTTTTAATATAAATCCGGTATGTTCCGTTTGCCTAGCTGTATGTATGAATGATGGAGACGAGCTTTTACTACACGCATACTGAAACACACGTGACGCTCCCGGTAATTTTTGGCATTTGCATCTCACATGAACAACTCAATCTCCAAAACTGCTGTGAGTGTCACTTTTACCGTTTCATTTGA
This sequence comes from Garra rufa, assembly GCF_049309525.1. Lineage (NCBI taxonomy): Eukaryota > Metazoa > Chordata > Actinopteri > Cypriniformes > Cyprinidae > Garra > Garra rufa. The sequence continues at coordinate 24,776,958 of NC_133378.1, read as the reverse complement.
GAAAACTAGCATCATATCATACTGTATACCCCCAAAAGCTGGAAACGTAGGGGAAACACTGGCTACCATAGATATACATACGTAGATGTATATTTTTATCACACTGTACAACAATAATACTGTTTTTTTTTTTATTACAGTAAGGGCTAAATTTAGGGTTGGGTAGGTGTTGACGTTAAAAAAACACAATCTAATAGGTAGAAAGAATAATTTCATTGTTAGTTAGTTAGTAAACAGTACATCTTAATGAACATAATTTATTTTCATCAACAAATTATCATAGAACAGCTTTATGAGCTTTATGATCCATTCTCAAAGACTTACTTTTAGTCATTATTTGGGTAGCACACATATTCTGAATGCCTTCAGCAGAATTCAAATTAGCCATTTTAATCTAGATTAATCTAGATTAATTCCAAGATTTAATCTAGATTAATCTAGATTAAAAAAATTAATCTATGCCCACCCCTAATTTGAACCCTTTCCAACAATGTCTGTATGACTTTGAGATCCATTTTTTCACACTGAGGACAACTGAGTAGAGCCCTGCATTTGAGCCCGAGCCCGTCGGGGCCCGACTTTTTTTTGCCCCTAGGGCCGGGCTTCGGGCCAATTTTCACGTCATAACTTGCACGCATATCGGGCTTCGGGCCTGCTTTAGAAAAAAAATAAAAAGTTTAATGAGATTTAATGCGTGCGTCCCCGGAAGCGCCAGTGATGCCTAACTCGCGCATAGTAGAGTATGAGCGGAGCGCGGAGTGGAGCGGTGTGATTTTGAATGGAGGAAAGAGCGGATTTTTTTAAAAGTCGGAGCGTCATGATTTTCACTCTCTTCAAGAGCGCTCCACCACCGCTCCATCATGAGTACAATTCATGCCAATGGTCCATAATATAACTGCACATTAAGCAGGAAATCATATGTTAAACATGTTCAGCTTGATAGAGATGGATCACTCAAATCAGAAATAGTGTGATCTGTAGGTAAAATAACTGACGAAAACGTATTATTTTCATTACAAACTTTGCACTGGATAAAGCAGCAATACTCTTTTAATGCTGACAATTATCAGCTGTGGTCGCTGGTCGGAACAAATATTGCACACTATGTTTGAAAATCTCCTGTTATTTTATTATATTTTATGAACAGGACTGTTACATTTCACACATACTTATTTATTTATTTATTTTTTGACGCGGAGCGGTGTTTCTGATATCAGTGAGCGAGGAGTGGAGCTGGAGCAGAGCGATTATTAAATGCAAGGAGCGCGGGGGGAAATTGTTGCCGCTCCACTTCGCTTACATACTCTGCGCAGCACAGAGATTTTCAGCCACGTGGTAAAGTTGTGTTTTTGAAGTTTTCTATATTATTATTAATTCTTTATATATTTGTTCATTATTCGTTTACTTTACCACTGCGACTTTGTATGTTCCGGTTTTGCGCAGCAGAGCTGCCTGCCCAGTTTGAAATGCCTTTGTTCTGAGATGGTGATAATAAACTTTAAATCTAACATTGTGATATATTGATGTTTGTTTTATATCATTGTAGACTAGTCAAGTGTTGATTTGATATATAGGTTAAATTGAGTAAACTCACTGTGGACCACATACCGCTTGGATATCGATGTCACTTAAAAAACTAAAACTTACATTTAAAAAACAAACAAACAAACAAACAAAAAACTCCAAACATTTCTCTAAATTGTTCTGATAAAAAAAAAAAAAACGAAAAAACATAAACTTTCTATTAAATACGAATCTGGTCTATTTTAATGGCTGTAACAGTATAAGCTGTTTGGCGGAAAAAAAGACGGGCTTCGGGTCGGACTCGGGCCAAAATTTTTGATAAGCTGTCGGACACGGGCCGGGCTACAGCCTGTGCGTTTCAGGCCAGGGCCGGGCTAGGGCTTAGATTTAAGGCCCGTGCAGGGCTCTACAACTGAGGGACTCATATACAGCTATTACAGAAGGTTCAAACGCTCACTGATGCTCCAAAAGTAAAAACCATGCATTAAGAGAGAGAAAGGGGGTTAAAACTTTTGGAATTTAAAGATCAGGGTAAATTTAACTTATTTTGTCTTCTGAGAAATATGTAAGTATCTTCTGTAGCCTCTGAAGGGCAGTACTAAAAGAAAAAAAGTATGATATTTAGGCAAAATAAGAAAAATGTACACGTTTCCGTTTTGTTCAAAAGTTTTCACCCCCAGCTCTTAATTGTTTTTCCTTCTGGAGATTTTTTTTTTATGAGGTAGGAATGGCTCACGAAGGTTTATATAACTAGTATGTAATTAGAATATTTGGCCTATTTTTATATTTTTAGAGACTATTTAAATTATTGTGCTGACAGTCTGTTTTATTTTAGCTGTTATTTTACAGAGTAAAAACCACTCCAGGAAAATTTCTTTAAATTAATCCTGTTTAAGTCGCCGCTGTTACACATGTGCGCATCTTTAGATGTTGTTCCATTTCATGCTTTTAAATGTTGCCTTTTTTAAGACATTTTTAAGAAGTTAAAAATACCCTCTTCTCAATCATGTTCTTGGCTTCAAACACATCTTGGCTTAGTGCAACATAATGGAACAGAAAGTGTGTGTTTTGCTGAAATCATGTGAACATGAAACCAGTATTACGTCGACTAGTCATTCATTGCACATCTTTAAAATGAGGTTTCAAAAAAGCTGATTGAATGCATTTTTTTTTTGGTTTGTTTAAATAGAAGTGGCAAAAAAGTTCTAGATGGAGTATATTATGTCACACTGTAGGACGTCTTCTCAAAAGGATTTAATGTCACGTCGTCTTCGTTTGTACAGAACTTTATTCAATTAATGGTTGCACCTTTAGACAATGACCCTAATGATTCACAGGATACTAAATACTGTGCTGATGTGCATGTTGTTGATAAGTGCTGGACGTTTCCTGTGATCAATGTGTCTTGAAAGCCAGCTCAGACTAAATATTGGCTGCTCTCTGATGAAGACGCTGCCAAGTGCGGTTGTGTGTTCCAGTACGGAGGGATAATGGGTACAGAGAGCCAGAGGTCTAAGATGCAACACTTTCTTCTCTTTGTGTGTGTATGTGGTGTCGGAGTGCCAGGGAAAGCCGTTCGCCAGCACGCCAAGGAAGCAGTTTCTCAGGAAGGGTGTGCAGGGTGGGACGGCCAGTTAGCGCACAGTAGTTTATTGTTGCTGGAAAAATCACACCCTGTTTACTCTTTAAGACTGATCTAGCTTGCAGTGTCACAAATTAAACTGTGGCATGTAACTTCACGTGCAGAGCGCTGTTCCAGCTTGCTCACTTTTGAGGTTTCGTGATGATAATAGGTATGATTATAATGTATTAATAGTTGGTGATAATAACAGTTATGACTGTCATAATAATAGTTATTATTATTATTTATTACTAGTATTATAACAACTTGACATAGGGCCCTATGAATAGCGTTTCATTTTTCGTCTTTATTAAATCGAAAGGTTGCTTAATCAATTAAAGTCATGAAACTTATACAATTTAACATGCATTTATTTTAAAAAAATTAAATATGAAGTTTTATTTTTTTCTCACGTTCTTTGATACCAAATTCCGTTTAAACGTCTGATAATTTGAACACATAAAAGCAACTTAATTACATTTTATTTTTTACAATAGCCCTATAATTTTTTTTTCTTTTTTTAGAAATTCTGTATTGTGAATTGTACATTTTCTGGTTATCAAATGAATGCATGAAACATTAATTTAATTGATCTTTTATTAAGTAGTAAACTCTATTTTTTGGCAAACAAAGGGGTTTGCTATTAAAATTTAAACATATTGTGTGATTATTCTTAAAAAAAGTTATTTAATAATTCATAATTTTAGTAGTAGTAGTATTACATATATTCTGCTGCACCGCAGTGATGTATTTCTGACAATTTCTTTAAGTTAAACCAGATTTTTATTTTTTCAGTTTTTATGACTTGATTCTGCAGTTCTGCGTTTTCCTATAAAATATTATACAAATAAAACAATCATTATTAATATTAATAATAAATTAATCATCATCATCAGCCAACTTGCCAATTTGACCAAAACTGTTATCATCATTATAATGAATAATCATTTATAATTGTTTATATATTATAATATTAGAGTAATATTGTTAAATAAGTGTATAATAATAATAATAATAATAATAATAATAAGTGAATCATAATACCGAATAGGTTTGACTGGTTATTATTATATATTGAATAATTATATATTTATGGTGTTATAATATAAATATATATTATTTATATTATTATTGTTTTAGCAACTTAAAGGTAAATGTTAATTACATACATTTAAAAGTTGATAAAATATTTAAATAGACAACAAGTATTTAAACTAAAAATATTATACCTTATTTAATAATAATAATAATAATAATAATTATAGCCAAAAATATAATGAATTTGTCTGATTATGATGATTGATTATTAGTGCTGTCAAATCGATTAATCACGATTAATTGCATCCAAAATAAAAGTTTGTTTACATAATATGTGCATGTGCTGTATTTATTAATATTTATATGTATATATAAATAAATACACAAACATACGTTTATATATTTAATAAATATTTACGTGTGTATATGTATTTATAAATATATATTATATATTTTTTTTGATTATATATCAATATATATTACATTTATTTTATAAATAACTGAAGCAATACAGATAAATAACACAATAAAAACAACATAATAAAAAGCCTGATTTTTAAAATATTTTTCTCCATATACATATAAATAAACAGCACACACACATGCTTTGTAAACTAAAACATTTATTTTAAATGTGATCAGTCGAGATTAATCGATTTGACAGCACTCTTAACTATTATTAACAGCGATGGAACCTCATAATTCAGCTGCCTATGTAGACAGAAAGGAAGCTCACTAGGTTTTAAAATGGAGCTTCAGTGTCTCAGAATAGTTTTACAGGAAGTCTGGACCCTGTGCATCAGGAATTGATGTCTCAGACCCAGCTGTGAGTTACTGGACCTCAGTTGGAACGTCAGAGTGACTCAAAGACCATGTCTACACGTCTCTTGGTATAGTTGGGAAATTTCCGGACTGTATTGTGATTAGAGAACTGATCAGGTTCGTTTGAGTAATCTAGCAGCCTAGACTCTGGCTCTGTCTCAGTCTCCCATCCAGACCAAGTCTCAGCTGTCTACCAGAGCACAAAAGAATGTGACCCTTGAATGTGTCCCAATGACACAAAGTCTTCCAAGAGCAGCCAGTTTTAGGAAGTTACACAATGTTTAAAGGGTTATTGTAAAATTATCGTCATTGTAAATATTATTTATTAAACAAGCCTGTATGATTTTTTTCTGTGGAATACAAAAGTAGGACCAGTATTTGTAGCAATAGCCAAAAATACATTGTATGTGTCAAAATTATATTTTTCTTTTATGCCAAAATGATTAGGATATTAAGTAAAGATATAAAAAATATTTTGTAAATTTCCTACCATAAATGTATAAAAACTGTAATATGCATTGCTAAGAACTTTTTGCACCCTTAGACAGCTCTACAGTGTGGCCATTTCAGACTATGAAAAAAAATATTTAGGAGCACCAGTGCGACTGACACAATCAGCATATTTGTGTTTGCGCTCAGGGGAACTTCAAATGTTTCTACGTGTTTTTGCAATGTTGAGTAATGTATCACAGACATATCTCACGAATCATTTAATAACCAAAGTGTAGAGAGAGTGTAAATAAGAGATTGATTGTGCAGTATAGAGAGCTTCGTTGATTATTATGGAACTTTGTGAGATCTCTATGAAATAAGATGAGTGACAGCTTTGAATGGTTTTTAAGGGAGTTTGTAAAAGAAATATTGATTTTAATACAACAGTTAAATAAACAAGAAATTAATATTAAGTGACTTCCATTGTCTGACTATAACACTATTGCCTGATTTTGCTCTATTTTGTCGTCAAAAATGGTCTGAAACATGTCACAACTGAGCCGCTGCACATCTCCATTCAAACACAGAGTTGTTTAGTTTATGAACGAAATGTGCATTTTTAAATTAATCTAGTGAAATGATTCAATTTCCCATTCATAAAGACAGTCACTTGCTTTATTCCTGAATGAATCAGTCGTTCGAATGAATCAAATGAATATGATTCAGTAATAAAATCAGTGACTTGCCGCCACCTATTGGCACATTTAGTTTATTTTTAAAGTATCTTTTCAGTTATTTAAAACATTTAATATTTCTGTATTTAAAATTGTATATTTAAAACATTAATCTCAACATATTTTTATGAATTTGATTGCACTCATGCCACCTCTGAGCCTCATTAATGGAACACTCCACTTTTTTTTGGAAATAGGCTCATTCTCCAACTCCCCCCGAGTTCATAAGTTGAGTTTTACCGTTTTGAAATCCATTCAGCCGTTCTCCTGTTCTGGCGATATCACTTTTAGCATAGCTTAGCATAGATCATTGAATCCTATTAGACCAGTAGCATTACGTTCAAAAATGACCAACGAGTTTTGGTATTTGTCCTATTTAAAACTTGACTCTTCTGTAGTTATATCGTGTACTAAGACCGGCGGAAATTGTAAAGATGCTATTTTCTAGGCCGATAAGATTAGGAGCTACATTCCCATTCTGGCGTACTAGTCAAGGAAGCTTGCTGCCATAATATGGACGCAGCAGGCGCAGTAATATCACACAGTGCCTGAAATTAGTTCCCAGCTAGGTAACTTCCAACGAGGAACGCTCCCTGTGCATGCAGTTAGTCACGTTGTGCTGCGATGTGCTGCGTGATATTACTGCGCCTGCTGCGTCCATATTACGGCAGCAAACTTCCTTAATTATTATGCCAGAATGGGAGGGTAGTTCCTAATCTTATCTGCCTAGAAAATCACATCTTTACATTTTCCATGGTCTTAGTACACGATATAACTGCAGAAGAGTCAAGTTTTAAATAGGACAAATACCGAAACTCGTTGGTCATTTTTGAACGCGATGCTATTGGTCTAATTGGCCTAAGTGTTCTATGCTAAGCTATGCTAAAAGTGATATCGCCAGAACAGGAGAACGGCTGAATGGATTTCAAAACGGTAAAAATTAACTTATTAACTCGGGGGGAGTTGGAGAATGAGCCTATTTCCAAAAAAAGTGGAGTGTTCCTTTAAACATGAAGATTGTCAACTTATTCTTATTCTACTTGTTCTTATTCTGTTGTTTTAATTAGAAATTTTAAAAAGCTTATAAAATATATATATATTTTTTTAAACTGACAAAAGATGACATACTTTTAATAAAGGTAGGATAATGCCATTACAAAGGTAAAACCAAAATTACCCTGTAAATCACTTAAAGGAGTCAGATATCACCTTGTAATGGGACGGCTCATTTATAATCAGATTTTTTGATTATTGATTAGAAGGCGCTCTTAAAATTTTGTCTGTGCTCCTAAGTTTTTAAAGAAAAGTAAGTGTAGAGCCCTGTTTATTCCAAAGTCTTTAGGACATTAAGTAAAGATTGTGTTCCATGAAGATATTTTGTAAATTTCCTATCGTAAATATATGCTAAGAGCTAAAAGCGATTTTCTCAATATTTTGATTTGTTTGCTCCCTCAGAGTCCAGATTTTTTGTATCTCGGCCAAATATCCTAACAAACCATACACAAATGGAGAGCTTATTTATTCAGTTTTCAGATGTATAAATCTCAATTTAAAAAAAAAAAAGTACCCTTATGACTGGTTTTGTGGTCCAGGGTCATGTATTTTGAAGACTGTGATTGTAACTCTTTTCTATGTAGTAGAAATGAGTGGAGACTGAAGCTTTCAAGCTTCAAAAAGATGTAAATGGGTCATAAAAGTGGTCCTTATGAATTGTAAAAGTTGTCTGTCATGAATCAATCATTCTTTTGAGTCTTCGATGAACTGGTTAATCTTTTTCACAAAACTAGTTTTAATGATTTGTTCTCTGATCCAGTTGCAGCAGTTAGCAACTCACTGTAGGAGAACATTAGCAGAAAACAACTCAAATGTATTTTTCTTAAACAAACCAATCATATATCTTCAAAAAAAGGATGCTAAACAGTGGTCATTTGCATACAGGAGTCTTACCGCAGCATAAAACTACGTCTAATATGGCCCCATTAAACAGACATTAACTCTCCGAAGTCTTCTGACATTGATCTTTGATGTTCTCAAAGACAGCAGATCTCTTCTGTTCAGCTTCACTGTAGGTTTAATGCTGCGAGCACCTACGCCACCAATTATGTCGCTTCCCAGGCCTTTTACAAAACCAGCCGCAAAACTTCCTCAAAGAGGTCATAAATCAGAGCATCCTCGTTCAATTACACCGTGTCCAGAGGCTCTATGCCACCAGGGCTGAGATAATTATATGTTATCAAAGTTCTGATCTCCCTCTAACTGGACCTATAAATCAACAGCCTCTGCTCTTCGGTGTGTATAGGACAACTGTTATTACAGCCACATCCCTAATGACTCTGTGTGGCCACTTTGCAAAGAAAGGCGGGAGGAATGGAAGGACAGGAGATGGATGAGTCTTTTTAATGAGCCTATATGCCGCAGATATTCTGTGATGCAGAAGGTTTATTTGATAGTGGGGGGTGCGGTGCATTGCAGTAATGGTGCTGCATTGACTTGTATGGCCCAGATTCTCACAGGGGGGAGTGATTTATAACTGTTGCATGCTGGGCAGATGAGCACTCCAGATGTGCCCCGTGACCGCTCTCCCCTGTAAAAAGCCTGAAAACAGAGCAGGATGCACACTCAAACTCATCTTCAGTGTGTGAGGGGTGGTGGGCGATATCAGTTCTTAGTCATGCTTGAGGGTGTCACGACACTTCATTGGTTCAGGACGTCCTTGCCGCTGGTTGTGTAATAGCTGTCCTGCAGTTTTAAGAATGGCCCACATCTAGTCCAGATGTATCTGAGCTCTAGAGGCTGCTGGTGTCTTCAGTCAGTCAAGTGAAGTGTGACTCATGTGTCTTCCTGTACATATTTCTGTTGTTTTCGATTGCTTTCATTGAGACCTGCTGCACTTATTTTCACCAAAACGCAAACATATTGTTTAAAAGGATAGTAGTAGTTTAGCAAAATGAGTCCAATATTGGTGAAACGGTGACATTTTAGTCAAGTGCTAATCTGGTGTCAGATGCAAATCAGCTGTTTGTGCTTTCATTTGTATGTTTGTTTATTTTTAACAAACATTTACTTGTTTCATCCATCCATCCATTTGTTATTTCAGTCATTGCTTGTCATACAAATTTGCATTTGTTATTTGTAGCTTGTACGTTTTCTAAATACATGTTTTTTTGTTTATCCGTTGTTTGTTTGATTTGTTGGCTTATTGTTTGTCTCTCATATGTTAGTTTAATTTGTAAGTTTGTACATTTGTTTGCTTGTCCGTATGTCAGTACGTCTCTTTGTAGATACATTTGTTAGTGTGTGTTTTCCCTCCGCATGTCTATTTACTTGTTTGCTCTATGCTTTATCAAACTATTTAGTTTATATATCATTAGTGGTTGACCAATATGGATATATATTTTTTTTTTGGCCAATGTCAATAGTAGAATGGCTGACAGTTGATATAAAGCTGATGTACACACATTCTAAATAATAAGTAGAGTAAATAATACATGCTGCAATTAAAAATATATTTATTTTACATGATGCCTACTAGGGCTTGGTTAAAAAATAAAAAAAGAATTATTGATTTTAATCGAATCTCATTTTTACGAAACAATATTGATTCTTAAATCCCAAGAATCGAATAGTCTAGCCTGTTTTTAGTTAATGAGCGGAACTTTGTAGTGCACATTGCATCTAATAAATAGCAATAAGCTTTGTGCTTTACTTTTGATCTGAAACAAAGTTTTAGATTTTAAATTCTGTCCATTTATTACAATATTCAAACAATAAATGCCGTTTTGACGCTGTTTGACATCACCATCCTCGATTCAAGAAAAGTGCAGGTGAAATTATCATCTCCTCTGCTTTGATACCAGTTTCAGCATGAAAAGAAAAAAATAAACATGAATGAACATCCAAGGGTATGTTAAAAGAAAGAGTAAAACTTACCGTAATGCGTATCTTGTCTCATGTAATCGCTCAATCGGAAAAAACGTATTCGGTGGCCATAAACTTGTTGGTCTGATAAACTTCAGTGAGGGTAATTTAAGCGTTTGTATACGAATTAGTTAATTTTAACCTACAATATTATAGTAATGTAGTACCAACTGACTCTCATGTATATCTGACAGCTTCAGTTTTCCTTGAGAAAATTTGGCATGTACTGTACTTTATATGTATCCAAAATAATCAATATTGAATTGAATTGGAAATCAAATTGCATTGCAAGCTTGTGACTTTGTCAAAACCCAGCCGTAATATTTTTTTAAATGAACGTGGAAATAATAATTTGGAATTTGATAAAACGATATCAATTCATTTTAAAACAAGATGTAAAAATATATAATTATATAAAAAAATTAAGATTTAAAAAAGTTCTTGAACAGTAAGAATTGTAATGTTTTTTTTAAGAAGTCTCAGTAAAAAACACTAAAATTTTAAAATTTAGAAACATTTAATATTCAAAATAACTGTTTTCTATTTGAATATATGTAAAAGTTTAATTTATTCCTGTGATTTCAAAGCTGAATTTTTAGCATTATTACTCCAGTCCCATGATCCTTCAGAAATCATTCTAATGTTCTGATGTGCTGCTAAAAAAAACATCTGAAAACAGCTGAGTAGAATTTTTTGTAGCATTATAAATGTCTTTATCATCACCTTTGATCAATTTAAAGTATCCTTGCTAAATAAAAGCAAAATGATATATTGTATAATGTTACAAAAGCTTTTTATTTCAGATAAATGCTGATCTTTGGATTTTTTTTTTATGCATCAAAGAATCCTGAAAAAAAAAAAAGTACTCAACTGTTTAAAATATTTATGATAATATTAAAATGTTTCTAATATGAAGGTCAGCATATTAGAATGATTTCTGAAGGATCATGTGACACTGAAGACTGGAGTAATGCAGTGTTGTTTTTGACAACCGTCTTAGATTTAGTCTTAGTCTTAGTCTTTTGGACTAAAATGCTTCTTAGTTTTAGTCAAATTTTAGTCACTTCTATATGTGATAGTTTTAGTCTAGTTTTAGTCGACGAAAAGTCAAAAAGGTTTTAGTCTAGTTTTAGTCAAAAAAAGGGGGAAAAGTAGTCTTTTAACAAATTAATGTAGGTTAGTAAGTATTTTGCTGTTGGGTAGTGTCACTTATAAGTTCTGAAAATAGCAGATCTATAGTTCAACACAATGTGAGCTTCCGGATCGACTATTTTCACCAATAATTACAATGATGAAGGAATGTTTTAGAACATAAAAGACAAACAAGGATGGTATGCTAAAACGGCTTGCCATACTAGTATAGCAAAGAGTATTTAATGCTAAAACGGCTTGCCATAGCGTCAGATACTTTTTAAGTTTTTATTGGCATGCACAATAAGCAGAAATGTCATGCATTTTAAACGTCTGACGGACCACCCACTAACATTTTCGTCTATTCTCGTCTCGTCAACGAAAACTCACACACGTCTCGTCATGTTTTAGTCATCAACGAGCCATTTTTACCTCGTCATCGTCTCGTTATCGTCATGAAAAAAAGTGGCGTCAACGAAATGATTTCGTCATCGTCATCGTTGACGAAAACAACACTGGAGTAATGATGCTAAAAATTTAGCTTTGATTTTAAATAGTAAAAATATTTAAAAATTTGACTGTTTTTGCTGTACTTTGGATCAAATAAATGCAGGCTTGGTGAGCAGAAGAGACTTCTTTAAAAAACATTAATAATCTTAGTGTTCAAAAACTTTTGACTGGTAGTGAATTAAAACATCTTTGTTCTATAATAAAACAATTGTTAAAAATATGACTAAAATTGAAGTGAACACTGTAACCAACAGGTAAATACAATAAGTCTTTGTGTACTGGGAACCATATTTCCACATATAAAGACCTGGTAATGCAACATTTGCATACACAGTGAATATGACATAGCGGCCAACTGGATTTTTCACCAAAAAAAAAAAAAGTCTGCAGGATTATTCAGATAATCTTCATTTATTTTGCCATTATTATATGTATTATTTCAGCAACCACTATAACAGGATCACTACTTTTCTTTCCTGTTATTTGATGCATCAGTGTTTTATATTCCATACATCTGAGAACTACCCTAACTCTGGCCTTGTTGAAAGAGTTGTCCATTCATAAGAATCCCACCAGAGTGTCCCAGGCCTCATAGACACTCAGCGCTTTGTTCTCCTCACCCTTCTTAAATCTCTTGTGTTTCTGTCACTGATATAGTTAAGCTTCACTTTACTGGTAGCTGAAACCTTGTCTTATCTGCCATAGTTACACTTGATATATTTGTAGTCACATGTCTATATCAGCTTCCACTTACAGTAATTTAGGTCCTGTGAGTAATTTAAAATCCAAGCAGTTTTTACTTTCCCTTCTCCTTTTCCCTTCTTTTACCCCTTTCATAATAATCTGCAGTTCCTTTAATATTTTCACAACAGTTCCTGGTTCTTAACCATATGTGGTACCTTACGTCTGTACTGAGATGTAGTTACAGATGATTAGTTGCAGATGTTCTTACCACGTATTGTTTCATACTTTCCCTCTGAAGAAAGGAGGGGGTGAAGAAAGATGGGTAACTCAGTTCGATTTAGCAGGACGAGAGTGTCAGGATGAAATTCCGTCTGTCTTTCACAATTTTGCGCAACAGGTACTGTGGATGTTTGTTTTGCAAGCTGAGGGACGAGGGGGGAAGGGTTTAGTGTGGCCTGGAGGTAGTTTAGCATTTCCCGGCAAGGCTTCTGTTTACCGGACTTTTTAGAAATGTGTGAGAACTGTTTGTGTTTGGTTTGCACAAGCTCGCTGCACTGGGTTGCACAACAAGGACATATTCCTATGTCTGCGGATCATTAGTGGATGCCTGCAGAAACCATCCCCCAAATCAGTAACAGGAAGTACGGTGGCAGCTGTTGCAACACCAAGCATCATGGGAGGCACGGCGGACCGGCCTGCACAGCTGGAGCTCTGCGCGCCCCGCACAGAAAGAGTCTTATTGTCAGAGACGTGAAAGAGAAACTTAGTATTCACTGAATTACCATTTCAAACTCTTTTTCCCAGAATTGAGGATATCTATATGGCCAAGTCCAGCCTCCCTGTGCTGGGAAAAGGTGCAGTAATGGAGAACCGACTGTCTGTGTCTGGTTTTTGTAAACGTGTGGAGACGGTTCAGCCACTTTTTAGCATGTCTTACCTAGTGTAAAAAAAATTTACCATGGTGTTTGAAGAGTTTCTGCTATCAGGTTGTTTTCCTTGCTGTCTTTTTAATTGCGTTGAAGCGTAGAAGTGGGAAAAAACACTCTCTGAGTGAATAATCGTCTTGTGACAGTGAGTCAGAGTTGAGCTGATATGCACACATACAAATGCATACATATGCAGAGACATGCTTAAAACCCATTGGGCCTTATTCAGAAAACACAAGCAGAACGAGTTTCCGCGCAAGTCATCCATACAGCAGTTTTTATGTAACGGTTGCATTCAATTCAGTCTGACATTTAATGTCAGAATGGATTACTGATTGATTGATTTAGATTTTTTTTTTTTCTTTTGCTTGAGTTTCGTGTGTGGGCCACATCATGAATTTTTGTATAAAACGAAGCTTGTACTGTCAGATCTTTCACACAGTTAAACTTTGTGTAATTTAGGGCTTTTATTTGGTTGATCCATTTATACAATACTAAAAGTTTTGGAAATACTTTTATTCAGGAGGATGCATTAAATTGATCAAAAGTGACAGTAAAGATATTTT
>NC_133378.1:24715924-24762552 GCF_049309525.1 Garra rufa | reverse complement strand
AAAAGTGGATTCTTACATTGTGATAATATTTCACAATATAGTTTTTATTATTATTATAAAAATAATAATTATTATAAAAATGTTTATTTTTCACAAATAAGTGCAACCTTGGAAGAAAACTAAAAGTATGACGACCCCAAATCTTTAAAGGAAAATGAAAGTGTTGTATTACTCACAAAAGCTTTTCACGTTATCCCTACTTTTAGCTTAAATTAAATTTGCAACTTGCATTTGAAACTGCTAACAAGAAGTAATTTGCCTGTCCACGCTGGAAGTAAAAAGTTTTTTTTTTTTGATAATTATTAAAGCCAGTACACCCAAAACTCCCATATATTGCAAAAAAGTTTTTACTCTCCCATGTCGCTCTGTGTTTTTTTCAGGCAGTTCGAAAAAGGAATATTTCACAAAACTGCGGTTATTTGTTTTCCCGCATTAACAGGTCATCCATGTACGTAAAAGTCACAATATCATTCTTTAATGTACTATAACCTCTATGTTTCAGAAGCATCCAGAAGCGGATCTCCATGCTACTTCGTTAAAGATACACACTTATGTCTCCTTCATTGAAAAACAACTTTATCGACATTTATAAAATATCACGAAAGTTTTGTGCAAATCTGTAGTGGAAACGCAGCTAGAGAGAGATTTCAAAGCACAGTAATGACAGCAGTGTTGATGTCTGACCGTTGTCTTAGTTTATTGGTTCTCCTCTGAGTAGCCTGATAATGGGGCTATTTTTAAAGGGATAGTTCACCCAGTAATGAAAATTCTCTCATTAATTACTCACCCTCATGTCATTCCAAACCCGCAAGACCTTCATTCATCTTCAGAACACAAAGTAAGATATTTTTGATGAAATCAAATCTGCCAGATATTTCATCTAAAATATCTTAAATAGTGTTTAGAAGTGAACAGGTCTTACAGGTTTGGAGCGACATGAGGGTGAGTAATTAATGACAGAATTTAAATTTTTTGGGTGAACTATCCCTTTAAGTACACTGAGTGACAGAAACAATCAACTTGTAGCTTTATAAATGTATATAGCTTCTTGTTTTCCAGTCCTTCACGTTTTGCGTTCCAACACTGTGCAGCATCTTTCTGCTGAGTCAGACAGAAGCTGCAGTTATGACTGACTAAAAATAAAGCAAACACTGAAAACGTCTCTCCCTCTCTTTTCCCTCCTGTATTCCTCCTAACTATCTCTCTTCCTGTCTGTCTTCTCTCTCACAAACTCAGATGTGGAGCAGATGGCTATTGACTGGCTGACAGGAAACTTCTACTTTGTGGACGATGTGGACGACCGCATTTTTGTGTGCAGTAAAGATGGCTTAACCTGTGTCATCCTGCTGGACCTGGAGCTCTATAACCCTAAAGGAATCGCACTGGACCCAGCCATGGGGTGAGACCCTAAGACCAGTGTTTCTATCCTTGTCTTGTCCAACAATGCCACTCATGCCATTTTTAGTTCTCTGCAGATATATCTCAACCATGTTTTTTTGTGGCTGACTTAGAGGTTATGACAAGTTTTCATATGACAGTATCAGTTCCTATAAGTGCCCATGATTTCTTTTTTTCCTGTAATGAGAGCATATTCACTTTTGCAATTTACTGAAATTATGCACATTTAATGACAATTAAGCACATTTATCCTCCAATATTTAATGCTATAATATAGAAAAAATCTTATTCATATTATTGCAAAGAAAGCATAAAAAATTAAATATTATTTATTTGTAAAGTAATTATATGTCTGGGTGGTATTTGTTGTACAGCCCGCTAATATATGATTTTTTTTTTTTTTATAATTTTAAGCATGAAATATTATTCGATAAATAACTGAGTTTGGATATGATGAATCTACAGTCGTGGCCAAAAGTTTTGAGAATTACATAAATATTGGAAATTGGAAAAGTTGCTGCTTAAGTTTTTATAATAGCAATTTGCATATACTCCAGAATGTTATGAAGAGTGATCAGATGAATTGCATAGTCCTCCTTTGCCATGAAAATGAACTTAATCCTGAAAAAAAACTTTCCACTGCATTTCATTGCTGTCATTAAAGGACCTGCTGAGATCATTTCAGTAATCGTCATGTTAACTCAGGTGAGAATGTTGACGAGCACAAGGCTGGAGATCATTATGTCAGGCTGATTGGGTTAGAATGGCAGACTTGACATGTTAAAAGGAGGGTGATGCTTGAAATCATTGTTCTTCCATTGTTAACCATGGTGACCTGCAAAGAAACACGTGCAGCCATCATTGCGTTGCATAAAAATGGCTTCACAGGCAAGGATATTGTGGCTACTAAGATTGCACCTAAATCAACAATTTCTAGGATCATCAAGAACTTCAAGGAAAGAGGTTCAATTCTTGTTAAGAAGGCTTCGGGGCGTCCAAGAAAGTCCAGCAAGCGCCAGGATCGTCTCCTAAAGAGGATTCAGCTGCGGGATCGGAGTGCCACCAGTGCAGAGCTTGCTCAGGAATGGCAGCAGGCAGGTGTGAGCGCATCTGCACGCACAGTGAGGCCAAGACTTTTGGAAGATGGCCTGGTGTCAAGAAGGGCAGCAAAGAAGCCACTTCTCTCCAAAAAAAACATCAGGGACAGATTGATCTTCTGCAAAAAGTATGGTGAATGGACTGCTGAGGACTGGGGCAAAGTCACATTCTCTGGTGAAGCCTCTTTCCGATTGTTTGGGGCATCTGGAAAAAGGCTTGTCCGAAGAAGAAAAGGTGAGCGCTACCATCAGTCCTGTGTCATGCCAACAGTAAAGCATCCTGAGACCATTCATGTGTGGGGTTGCTTCTCATCCAAGGGAGTGGACTCACTCACAATTTTGCCCAAAAACACAGCCATGAATAAAGAATGGTACCAAAACACCCTCCAACAGCAACTTCTTCCAACAATCCAACAACAGTTTGGTGAAGAACAATGCATTTTCCAGAACGATGGAGCACCGTGCCATAAGGCAAAAGTGATAACTAAGTGGCTCGGGGACCAAAACGTTGAAATTTTGGGTCCATGGCCTGGAAACTCCCCAGATCTTAATCCCATTGAGAACTTGTGGTCAATCCTCAAGAGGCGGGTGGACAAACAGAAACCCACTAATTCTGACAAACTCCAAGAAGTGATTATGAAAGAATGGGTTGCTATCAGTCAGGATTTGGCCCAGAAGTTGATTGAGAGCATGCCCAGTCGAATTGCAGAGGTCCTGAAAAAGAAGGGCCAACACTGCAAATACTGACTCTTTGCATAAATGTCATGTAATTGTCGATAAAAGCCTTTGAAACGTATGAAGTGCTTGTTATTATATTTCAGTACATCACAGAAACAACTGAAACAAAGATCTAAAAGCAGTTGAGCAGCAAACTTTGTGAAAACTAATATTTGTGTCATTCTCAAAACTTTTGGCCACGACTGTAGACTAAAGAGAGTTATAAAAACTGCAAAACAAAACATTATAATTAAAAAATATATATGAAAATTGTCACATTGCAAAAAAGTTTTTTTTTTTTTCAGTTTATATTTTCAATTTTTCGATTTTAATAATTTATATTTTATCATGCTTTTTGTGAGATTCCTCAGTTTATACAACTATTGCATAATTAGTTTTTCAGTTGATTCTTGTATATCATAAAGTTCTCATTTTCTCCTTTTCCAGGAAAGTGTTCTTCACAGACTATGGTCAGATCCCGAAAGTGGAACGCTGTGATATGGATGGCCAAAACCGCACCAAACTGGTAGACAGTAAAATCGTCTTCCCTCACGGCATCACTTTGGACCTGGTCAGCAAGCTGGTGTACTGGGCTGACGCTTACCTAGATTACATTGAGGTGGTGGACTACGAAGGCAAAAACCGGCACACCATCATTCAGGGATTGCTGGTACGTGTGAAGTGTCACATGCACGTTTGTATAGCCAAACATGTACAAACTGTTACAGATTTGTTTGTTTGGAGCCATGAACTCGATCTCAGGATGTCACTTGCATTGACGTCATCGCTTGTGATTTTCTGGAACTGAGAACATCTCATGATCAGTGTGACTGAAAGATCAGCATTAGCTCATCTAAAACCTGCTGCAGCAGTGCAAACTGAGGATTGTGCAAGTCCAGTGTCACTTTTTTTTCTTAAAACGCTTCAGTCATTTAGTTTGCATTCAGCGTATTGCAAAAATAAACACTGGATTGTTCAGACTTGCACTGTAGATTATAACATAATCCTAGTAGATATTAATATCTGATCTTGCAAGACCTTTGCTTGGCATGCTTTTTATATAACAGTAACATCAATTATAAAACAATTATAATAGCGCTCAAAATAAATATTCATTTTCAAACTGTACATTTAAATTGTTCTGATGTCTAAATTTAATTGTAGCATTTAAAATAATTGATTTTTAATGTTTTTTCTTTATGTTGATTTATTTATTCACAGAAAATAGTATAAGTCATTGGTTCTCAACCAGCAAGCTTCCGTGGGGACTTTAAAATTACTTAACAGTCACATCTGTGTTTTCAATTATTGCTGGGATCATGCCAGAGTCCAGTATCTCATAAACATATTTCATTAAATTATGCTGGTTTAAGTTCTCTTAACCTCAAAAGTCAACCCTGAATCCATTTTACAGTTTTTATCTAAAGCAATCATTAAAAACTGGATATAGAGTTTTAAATCTCTTTTTTTTATACTATTTCTTACTTAAACTCCTCAACAGCTGTTTTTTTTAAGAAAAAGGAATCCAACAGTCTTTAAAAAATTGGATATATGAAGAAGCCTCATTTGTGTGATTTCTAGAACTGTCTGTTACTAGAACTTTTTTTTAGAACTTACTGACAAGTCACGTAAAATCAAAAAATCTTAAAACACCAAAAGCATTTTTATAATGTACACTGCTGTTCAAAAGTTTGGGATTTGTAAGATTTTTCATGTTTTTTAAAGAAGTCTATTATGCTCAAGAAAAACTGGGAAAGAAAGAAAACAAAGAAAGAAAATTTACTGACCCCAGACTTTAAATGATAGTGTTTATTGTTACAAAAAAATTTGATTTTAAATAAATGCAGTTCTTTTTCTTGTTTTATTCATCAAAGAATCCTGAAAAAAGTATCAGAGGTTTAAAAAAATGTGTTTCCAACACAAACACTGATAATAAATTAGTTAATTCAGTTTTGCAGCACATAAATACATTTTGTAAGTATATTAAAAAAAAAGTACTCAAGTACAAGTAGTTCAAGTACTACAGTTTTTTTCTGTATTTTTAATTAAATAAATGCAGCCTGTCTGCGCCGATAGCCTTGTGGGCAGCGCGTCGACATATAGCGCCGTTGCGCTCCGGGCGTCCCGTGTTCGAATCCTGACTCGAGGACCTTTCCCCATCCCGCCCCCCGTCTCTCTCCCACTTCGCTTCCTGGCTTGTCTGATCTGTCCTATCGTAATAAAGGCAAAAATGCCAAAAAATAAATCTTACCAAAAAAAAAAAAAAAAAATTCAGCCTTGAGCAGAAAAGTCGTCTTTAAAAAACATTAAGCTTACTGATCCCAAACTTTATCGGGTACAAATTGAGTAAATACCTGGATCCTTATCCAGTAAATCAAAAACAACTGGAAAAGTGATGGGGCCTTTGAGTCAAAAAATGTCAAAAATGCTGGAAACCACTTTTATAGGTGATAATTCTGGCCAATATATTTATCTATCAGATGGCAAACAATGTATACTTTGTCACACACTTTATTCACAGTTATGTTTTTGGTTTGTTTTGTCAGATTGAACATCTCTATGGACTAACAGTGTTTGAAAACTATCTGTATGCCACAAACTCTGACAACGCCAACATGCAGCCCAAAACCAGTGTGATCAGAGTCAATCGATTCAACAGCTCTGACTTCCAAGTGGTGACACGCGTGGATAAGGGCGGCGCCCTTCACGTTTACCACCAGAGACGTCAACCCGCAGGTACGACTGTTCTACATTTTGAAAAGTTTCTAAATTTAAAGTTAAGCAAATGCTCAAGCTTGTTAATTGTAAGGCAGCATAATTCACTCTCTTTTGGTAGAGGCACATTTCTACATGTCTGACTCAGTACTATTCAATGTGGTTTCCCCACTGGTCCCTCATGTTAAAATAAAAAAAATTGTTTTCGTCCTCACAGTCCGCAGTCACGCATGTGCTCCGGATCAGTTTGGGAAGCCAGGCGGCTGCTCTGATATCTGTTTGCTGGGTAACAGTCACAAGAGCCGAACCTGCCGCTGCCGTTCGGGTTTCAGCCTGGGCAGTGATGGAAAGTCCTGCAAGAGTGAGTAAATTTCAGTCCAGGCTGCACAAACCACTCTTACATAACAGCATTTTCTATTACAGGGCTTTCTTGCTTATAATAGATTTTTTTCCTCCTCAGAACCAGAGCATGAGCTCTTCTTGGTGTACGGCAAAGGCCGACCTGGTGTCATCCGTGGTATGGACATGCATGCCAAGGTGTATGATGAGCACATTATCCCTATCGAAAACCTGAATAACCCAAGAGCACTGGACTTCCACACTGAAACCGAATTTATTTATTTCGCTGACGCCACCAGCTACATCATTGGCCGCCAGAAGATTGATGGCACTGAGAGAGACATCATAGTGAAGGATGGTGAGTGCAGAATGATGTTGGAGTGACATTGAAGGTGGATGAATTCGATGGACAATTCTTAATATCTGTCTCTTCTTCATCCCATTCATTTTGGCTCTCTGTTCCACAGGTATTCACACAGTAGAAGGTATAGCTGTGGACTGGATGGGGCAAAACCTGTATTGGACTGATGATGGACCTAAAAAGACCATCAGTGTGGCCAAACTGGAGAAAGCCTCTCAGACCCGCAAAACTCTTATCGAGGGCAAGATGACCCATCCTAGAGCCATAGTAGTAGACCCTTCTCATGGGTAAATCAATTATTTTTGCTTGATTAAACAATTTTTCAAAACCTATAGAAAATACAGTGGCGAAATGTGACCCTAGGCCAGAAAACCAGTCTTAAATTGATCAATTTTTCTTTTATGCCAAAAACCATTAGTATATTGAGTAAAGATCATGTTCCATGAAGATATTTTGTAGATTTCCTACCGTAAATATATCTAAATTTAAAGGTGATTTTCTCAATATTTTGATTTGTTTGCACCCTCAGATTCCAGATTTTCAAATAGTTGTATCTCGGACAAATATTGTCCCACCCTAACAAACCATACATCAATAGAAAACTTATTTATTGAGAATTCAGAATTGTGACCATTATGACTGGACAGAGTCACAAATATCCATGTTATTGTACTGAAGTATTAACAATTTTATGTTTTTTTATGTAGCCACAATACACTGAGAATTCAGAATGGCTTTTAGAGACCGTGTTAACCTACCAAACCAGATAACAGGTTTGAATGAATGCATAACTTCATGCTGTTTGCAGAATGATGTACTGGAGTGACTGGGAGGAGGAGCCTAAAGAGACCAATCGCGGCAGTATAAAGAAGGCCTGGATGGATGGTTCAAATGCTGGCATCCTGCTTACTTCTAAAACTGTGCTCTGGCCTAATGGCCTCAGCCTGGATATCCCGCAGGGCATCTTGTACTGGGTGGATGCATATTATGACCGCATCGAGATGGTGCTTCTCAACACCACAGAACGCAGGGTGAGGAAATACATAAAGGTTTAAGCCTTAAACCTTACGCCTTAAACTTATAGGTGTGACAGTTGGTAGATAAGGGCATCAGTAATGCCAGTTTATTCAGGACAAAATAATAGTGCATTTGCCTTATGGATAGATACAGATAAAGAAGCCATCTTAGCTAGGGATGCTTAAAGGGACAGTTCACACAAAAATTACAATTCTGGCACTAATTACTTACCCTCATGTCATTCTAAACCTGTAAGATCTTCATTCATCTTCAGAACACAATGTAAGATATTTTTGATGAAATCTGAGAGCTTCCCGACCCTGCATAGACAGCAATGCAACTACGACATTCAAGGCTCGGAAAGGTAGTAAAGACATTTTTAAAATAGTCCATGTGGCATCAGTGGTTCAACCTTAATTCTATGAAATGGATTTCAGCAAAAATATCTTAATTTGGGTTCCGAAGATGAATGAAGATCTTACGGGTCTTACAAGTAAATAATGACAGAATTTTAATTTTTTCATCTCTTTATATTATCTTACATATGTTATTTTATTATGATATTTTAGGCTCAGTTTTTTTTTTAGTTCAAATGAGTTTTCTGTCTGACACAGACTGTGCCTTGTAATTTAACCTGAAATGTTTTTACTGTGTTAACCCACATTTCAGATTAAGTAAAAATGTGAATCGAGTTAAAATACCCTACTTCAGAGTATTTCAGTCAGTGGCTTACAGTTCTCTAACAAACAAGCTGGTAACTTATTTGTGAGCTAAATGTGAAAATGTGGGCATTCATTGATTATTAATTTAATTTTAAATTTCTCTAATTAATTTTTGGTTAGTTCACTATGTATACTAATAGAATTTGAATATCAGCCATTTAATGGTTCTGTAGCATGAAAATATTGGTGCGTTCAAATCATGTTGGAAAGATGTTGACTTCAGCGCTTGTCAATACAAACACAAAGTCTAGGTTTTTAAGGAAGTCTCTTTCGTTTACCAAGCCTGCATATATTTGAACCAAAGTAAAGTAAAAAAAGTCACATGATCCACCAGAAATCATAATATTCTGATTTGCTGCTCAAAAAACATGATTATAATGTCTTTATCATCGCGTTTGTTCAATTTAAAGCATCCTTGCTAAATAAAAGTATTAATTTCTATAATTTCTTTCCCCCCTCTGACTTCAAGCTTTTGAACGGTATAGTGTATAATGTTACAAAAGCTTTTTATTTCCGATAAATGCTGATCTTTGGATCTTCTATTCATCAAAGAGTCCTGAAATAATGTACTCAACTGGTTTAAATATTTATAGTAATAATAAATGTTTCTTGAACAGCAAATCAGCATTTTAGAATGTTTTCTGAAGGATCATGTGACACTGAAGACTGCACACTGATGCTGAAAATTTAGTTTTAATCACAGGAATAAATTACTTTTTAAAATATATTCAAATAGAAAAGCAGTTATTTTAAATAGTAAAAATATTTCAAAATGTTACTGGTTTTGCTGTAATTTGGATAAAAATAAATGCAGAACATACTTTAAAAAAACATTAAGTATCTTAGTGTCCAAAAACTTTTGCCTGGTAGTGTATAATAACACTGGCTAAGTTGCATGCACAAAATACAAGAGAATTGTACAATTACAATACAACATATAGTCGAATCAGTATAATCAAATAAAATAAAAACTTAAAGCAAAAACACTTTATGCTCATTGTTTTTTTTATATATATATAATTTTGTAGAAATTATACAATCTTCACTAAAATTGTGTGCAAAAAATTCTCTTTTTTTTGTATAAAAGGTCTTGCTCTGACATACGTGATTTGAAAGCAACAGACTTCATAATTATGACATCCCAACTCAAATTTGTAATAATCATACTTTTCTGTTCATCCAGACGGTATATGAAGGACAGGAGCTGAACCATCCCTTTGGCTTGTGTCACTATAAGAACTTACTGTTCTGGAATGAGTACCGCAGTGGAGGAATCTACAAACTGGACATGAACACCAAGAAAGCCACGTTGCTCCGCAGCGAACGACCACCGATCTATGAGATTCGCACCTATGACGCACAACAACAGCAAAGTACTGAACACCCCGAGCATTTCTTTTTTGCCAATTAGTCATTTATGAGTCATATGTACAGCATGAGCTGACAGATCAAACAAAGACTTAATTGTGCTGTTTTGTATGTTAACATGTCTCAACAGCCGCATTATTTATACAATGTTTACGGTAACAAACTAATGAGATCAGAGTTTTACTGGTTTCATTGAGTGTGTTTTATTGGGATCTGCTAAGGATGTTTTTGTTGCATGTAGTCACAGGCTCCAACGTGTGCCGTGCCAATAATGGTGGCTGCAGCAGTCTGTGTCTGTTGACACCCACCGGGCGCTCATGCGCCTGTGCCGACGACCAGATACTAGATACTGACAACAAGACCTGCAAAGGTGGGTATTCAGTGCTGCCCTGAAGTGTAAATGGAAAATGCCTCTTTTTGCATTTTGAGTTTGAAAATATATTCTTTCTTTTTTTTTTTTTTTTTGCCAGCAAACCCTTCCTACGTACCTCCTCCTCAGTGCCAGCCTGGAGAATTTGCCTGTAAGAATAATCGCTGTATTCAAGACCGCTGGAAGTGTGACGGGGACAATGACTGCCTGGACAACAGCGATGAGGCCCCTGAGTTGTGCCGTTAGTGCCCTTTTGTCTCGTATTTTCACATATGCAAATAACAACATCAACATACTGTACTGTTCAAACGTTGTCTGTATTTTTCTGTATGTTTTTTGGAAGAAGTCTCTTATGTTTATCAAGGCTGCATTTATTTAATTAAAGCTACAGTAAAAAACAGTAATGATGTGAAATATTACTAAACTTTTAAATATCATTTTTCTATTAAGTAGCGCAGGTATATTTATAGCAGTAGACAAAAATACATTATTTGGGTCAAAATTATTAATTTTTCTTTTATGCCAAAAATCATTTGGATATTAAGAAAAGATTGTTTATACCATAAATATATCAAAACTCAATTTTTGATTAGTAATATGCATTGCTAAGAATTTAGTTTGGACAACTTTAAAAGCGATTTTCTCAAAAAAAATTTTTTGTACCTTTCAGATTCCAGATTTTCAAATACTTGTATCTCGGCCAAATATTGTCTTATCCTAACAAACCATATATCAATGGAAAGCTATTTATTCAGCTTTAAGGTGATGCGTAAATCTCAATTTAAAAAAATGTACCCTCATGACTGGTTTTGTGGTCCAGGATCATATATTTTAAAATGTAAATTATCTTATGGAAAATTATAAATGTCTTTACTCTCATTTCTCATCTATTTAATGCGTCCCTTGCTGAATACAAGTATTATTTTCTTAAAAAAAGAAAAAAGAATGGCGTTAGTAACTGTGTATATTTGCCTTGGTGTAATTCATACATCCATGCCACTAGGTGTCAATATAAATCAGACTGTTAAAACGGCTATCAAAAGAAACAAAACATTAATGAGTGCACATTTAAATTCTCCTATTTGTCCTGTTTCAGACCAGCACACCTGTCCCGCAGACCGCTTTAAGTGCCAGAATAACCGTTGTATCCCGCTTCGCTGGCTTTGTGATGGAGACAATGACTGTGGGAATGATGAAGACGAATCTAACAGCACCTGCTTGGGTATTGTAAACTTATTAATTGCATGTTAAAGGATTAGTTCACTTCCAGAATAAAAATTTTCTAATGATTTACTCCCTTCATGTCATCCAGTTGTTAATGTCTTTCTGTCTAAAGTCTAAAAGAAATTAAGGTTTTTAAGGAAAACATTTCAGGATTTTTCTAATATAGTGGACTTCAATGGGAGCCGATGGGTTGAAGGTCCAAATTGCAGTTTCAATGCAGCTTCAAGGGGCTCTACATTATCCCACCTGAAGAATAAGGGTCTTACCTAGAGAAACAATTAGCCATTTTCTAAAAAAAATAAAATAAATATATACTTTTTAACCAATCCGCAGTTTCTCACGTTGTGTAATCATCTTGGAAAGGTCACGCACAGTTAGTGTTTTGTCTGTGTTTTCTGGTTAAAAAGGTAGGGTAAGGCGAACAACTTCTAAATGGTCTGATATCGTTGTTTTACCTTTTTTGTAAAGGGCATTTGACTTTCTTTGCGCGCTCACTTTGTAAACTGTGGTACAGTACTTCCACCTACGTCACACGTGACTTTTCCAATGTGTAAACTCGAGCTAGTGCAAGATGATCATTTGTGGTTAAAAATTATATCAATTTGTGTGTGTGTATGTATATATATATATATATATATATATATTAGGGGTGGGCATAGATTAATTTTTTTAATCTAGATTAATCTAGATTAAATCTTGGAATTAATCTAGATTAATCTAGATTAAAATGGCTAATTTGAATTCTGCTGAAGGCATTCAGAATATGTGTGCTACCCAAATAATGACTAAAAGTAAATCTTTGAGAATGGAACATAAAGCTCAATAAGCTGTTCTATGATCATTTGTTGATGAAAATAAATTATGTTCAATTAGATGTACTTGTGTTTACTAACTAACTAACAATGAAATTATTTTTTCTACCTATTAGATTGTGGTTTTTTTTTTTAACGTCAACACCTACCCAGCCCATTACATGTTACACCGTACTTTTATTTTGACAGGTTGCTGTGACGTTTCTGTGTCATACAGTATGATATGATGCTAGTTTTCTCAAATGAAACGTTAAAAGTGACACTCACAGCAATTTGGGAGATTAAGTTTATCTGTTCATGTGAGATTAAAAAAAAGCCAAAAATTACCGGGAGCGTCACGTGTGTTTCAGTATGAGTGTAGTAAAAGCTCGTCTCCGCCATGCATACATACAGCTAGGCAAACGGAACATTTCAGATTCATATTAAAACGGTCTTTTTGCATTTCAGTTTTCACATACACTAGTCCATATCGCGATTTGAATTAAGTGACTGACCAACATTAGATTTATGAATCCAAAAAACGACGAATTTACGTGGCATTTCGCTATAGTAGATTCGGTTTTCATGAATGGAGGACGACGCGATCCCGTCTGTGTTTTGGTGGAGGAGACTTAAACGCGTGACCATATTCGGTATACATTAGCGTTAAACTATCAAGGTGAAAGTCATCATAGCTTGCGTAGTTTAGACCCAGCTCCCAACCCAAATATGAGAATAGATTAACGGCGATATTTTTTTTATCGCACGATAAGAGTTTCGCGTTAACGCAGCACGTTAACGCCGATAACGGCCCACCACTAATATATATATATATAAGAATGACTAATCGTTTCGCTAGATAAGACCCTTAACTGTAGTTTGGACCTTCGACACATTTATCGCCATTGAAGTTTACTATATGGAGAAAAATCCTGGAATGTTTTCATCAAAAACCTTAATTTCTTTTCGACTGATGAAAGAAAGACATGAACATCTTGGATAACATGGGGCTGAGTAAATTATCAGGAATTTTTTTTCATTCTGGAAGTAAACTAATCCTTTAATTGAATTTTAAGCATTTTTTAAATAAATGTTTATGGTGTACACCTGTCTTTATGTGCTTTGTGAATTGATCAGGTTTTATTTTCTCTTCCAGCACGGACGTGTCCTTCTAATCAGTACCCGTGTGCCAGTGGCCGTTGTATCCCTGTCTCTTGGACATGTGACTTGGATGATGATTGTGGCGATCGCTCAGATGAACCACCGTCTTGTGGTATCTAAATTTCAACCTCTCTTCTATTTGTCATCATGCTGTGCTGACACTTCAAGAATGTTAACCCTTCAATCTCTCCCTTTCTCTTGTGCCTCGCTTCAGCATATCCCACCTGTTTCCCACTCACTCAGTTTACCTGTGCCAATGGACGCTGTATCAATGTCAACTGGCGTTGCGATAATGGTGAGTTTCTAATGCTGTCTACAAACATGTGTTTGTCATATGCTGACTTACAATGTCCAATAACCACCATCGTGTCTGTGTTTTCTCAGATAATGACTGCGGGGATAACAGCGATGAAGCCGGCTGCAGTCACTCGTGCTCCAGTGTGCAGTTTAAATGCAACAGCGGCCGTTGTATTCCAGAGTACTGGACCTGTGATGGAGACAACGATTGTGGAGATTACAGCGATGAGACTCATGCCAACTGTACTAATCAGGGTGAGTTTGGAAAAGTATCATTATTTCATAAAAGAAGAATTCTTCAAAGAATACTTCACCCAAAAATGAAAATTCTGTCATTATTACTCACCCTCATGTTGTTCCAAACCTGTACGACTTTTATTCATCTTCAGAGCACAAATTACAATAAAGAGCTTTTTGACCCTGCATAGACAGCAATGCAACTACCATGTTCAAGGCCTGGAAAGATAGTAAGAATGTCGTAACAATAGTGACATCAGTGTTTCAACCGCATGAACATGTGTCCAAGAGTGACACAAAATAGAAGAAATTGTTGAATAAAGTTGTTATTTTTGTTTTCTTTGAGCACAAAAAGTATTCTCATAGCTTCTTAACGTTACTGTTGAATCACTGATGTCACATAGACTAGTTTTTACGATGTTCTTATTACCTTTCTGGGCCTTGAATGTGTCAGTTGTGTTGCTGTCTCTTCAAAAATATCTTAATTTGTGTTCCAAAGATGAACAAAGGTCTTACGGGTTTGGAACGACATTTTCATTTTTGGGTGAATTATGAACTTTAGTCACTATAAACCAAGAACTGATATCAAACTAACTCACATCTACTGAATGCTTACAAGTTATGTATTTGTTGGTTTGTTTATTTGTTTGATTTTGATTATTTTGTTATTTATTCATTTATTTGATGTATTTATTTTGTTATTTTTATTTGCAAATATTTAAAATTTTATACATTGTGTAAAAATGACATTAAAGAAAATCTAAATAGTTTATGCAATCAAAAAAATATATATTTTAAATAAAATAAATGAATAAGTAACAAAATGATCAAATATCTAAATCAAATAAGATTAGTATTATTTATTGTTAGAAAATAACAGTTTGTTTCGTTATTAGTTTTTTCATTAATTTTAGATTTATTCGATTATTAGTTTGCTTATTTTTATATTTACTTATTTTACAAATTGTTTAAATGTTGTTTTGTTTGTTTGTTAGAAAATAAATAAATTGTGGTATTAACTTTTTTGAGGTGAACCCCATAGAAAACATCTTCATATATGTGACCCTGGACCACAAAACCAGTCATAAATGTCAATTTTTTTATCATCTAAAGTGGAATAAATAAGCTTTTCATTGATGTATGGTTTAAGATGGGATATTTGGTCGAGATACTATTTGAAAATCTGGAATCTGAGGGTGCAAAAAAATCTAAATATTGAGAAAATCACCTTTAAAAGTGAAATGAAAAGTTGAAGTTCTTAGCAATGCATTTTACTAATCAAAAATTAAGTTTTTATATAATTATGGCAGGAAATTTACAAAATATCTTAATAAAACATGATCTTTATTAGAGGTCGACCGATATTGTTTTTTACCGATACCGATAGCTAGGTTGGACTACACTGGCCGATACCGATTAATTAACCGATAGTTTTTGAAAATGGATACTGAAAGGCAACTAAAATAGTGCTCTACTATTTAAAAAAAAAAGTAATAAACCATACTTTGTAAATTAATAAAAATATTAGGGCTGTCCCCGAATAGTCGAAGATTCGATGCATCGATATGCGGAGCCTGATTCGACCACCGATCTCACAGTCGAATCTTCGCGGGTGAAACGAGCATCATACCATTTTGGCAATATGGGGGTGCTCAATGTCTAATTGCACACAGAACTACTGGTTTGTACGGTTATATTACGTTATATACAGCCTTTGATTATGATAATGCAGTAAAAACAAAAGTGAAAAGAAAGAAGCGTTCAATAAATATTTTTAATGTGTTTGTGAATAAATCTAACCACCCCTGTGACAGATTTAATTTTCACTTGCCCTGATCCATGATGAGATGCGGACCATCTTGACGGCAGGGATTAGGCGGCGATCACACCGAACGCGTTTTTGCAATTGGAGGCGCCTCTTTTGAATGGGAAGCCAAACAACCCAAAAGTGGGACGAAACAGCGCGGTATTAAAGTGCTCGCGCCGCGCTGACATGTCATCTGAGCGGCCCAATGAACCGAGCCGCGCGTCCCACTCGACAGCGCAGGGAAGACGTGTTTGCTAGCGCCACCCAATGGGCAGCGCGGCGCTGACAAACACCAGAAGTGGGGCGGGACTTGCTGGTTTCATTGTAATCTCAAACGCCATTGGTTACCTCCTCTATTCCGGAAGTCAGTCAAGTTAATAAGCTTAATGTTGTATGAAAAATTAAAATATAACCTTTAACCATTCCAATAACCGTAGAAAAGAGTCATTACAACCTAAAAAGAGGGTTTATGTCCTGGGTTTATGGGTTATTAGTTATTATAGAAAATATGCAATACTGTCAAGGCTAATCTGTGCGCAATGTAGACAGCATTCAAAATAAGTTAACAATAAATATTACATAAAGTACATTAAATAAAATAAGCCTACAATAAACATTTATGCGCCCCCCGCGCCTCGCGTTTTTGCAGGAGCGCTCCGAGCGCCTGAAGTTGAAAAAAAAAAAAATCAACTCTGAGCGGAAAAACGCCCAACGTCATTCGCGTTCCATTGTCCAATCGAATGAATGGAGAGGCGGGCCTTCTGTTGTGATGGTGAAAGTTTACCGTTGCTTCAAAAGTCCGGAGACTGCAAGAAATGGAGGAGAAACCTTTGGTGTCTATCGTGGGTAACCAGGAGCTGTATTATTTAGGGTTTCTGCTAATATGACAGTTTACTTAACAGCAAAAAACTAAGATTTTAGAGCGTTCGCGCTATAATCCTTTGATTTGACTGACAGGACAGCTGTTTCGGTCGTTGCTTAGCAAAAAAGGCAGTGCTGTGCGCCTCGCGTTTTTAGAACTAAAAGACGCGTTCTGTGTTTTTATTTAAACCTAAATAAGTTCGTCTGTCAGTTGGCAGGCAGTTTTGGTCGCTTTATTAAAAGTTGTTGCTGTGTGCAGTGTGTAAAATAAAATAAAAACTGTTTTACCCTCCTGCTGACTATAGTGTCGTGCCCCTCCCAACCCATTCACACACACACATAGGCCTAGATGATTCGACTATCGGTCGACTATAGAAAGATTCGAAAATTCTGATTCGACTATGAAAATTCATAGTCGGGGACAGCCCTAAAAAATATTAATATTAATTATATATTAATCATTAAAGTTATTTCATAGTTCATTAATGTTAACAAAATAAACTTCAGAATTTAACAATATATCAGTAAATGTTGAAATTAACACACTCCAACAAGGAACAACTCTTCTATTCTACAGCTTTCATCAATCTTAGTTGATGTTACAAATGGGCTCATTGTAAAGGGGTGGGAATCTTTATATTTTAACAATATGTAAAATTGCAGTTTCTATGCTTTTTGTTTATATTTGGAATCTCTGTATGTCAGTACCTCCACCTTAAAATTTAAATTCAATTTAATTACATTTTATATCAAATTTATTTTGTGCTAAATTTGCTTTATTTTTTATTATATAAGCAGGCTACTTTTTAAAACAATAGACAGTGACATAGACGGTGGCTGCTTTAATAGGCTTCAATGAATGCACAGATCTATTTCGATATATCAGATGTTTTGTCCTGCTCTGAAAACATAACTGACTGTATGTACTGTACATCAGTTTCATATAAAAGTATTCGAAAATGCAAATGCATTTAACTGCATCCACAATCGAGCTTTTTAGGACGAACAAACACAAAGAGCAAGTGAAAGTCTGTCAGTGCGGAGTTTTGTGCATCTAATAGTACTCCATTCCAAACGGCAGAAATGAAGGCATATCTAAAGTAAAACACTGCGGGTGGAAGCACACACTGTGCAATGCGCACGTGTCTTATAGTGCAAATTCTGTGCAGTGAAGCCCGCCGCGTCTATAGCAGGCACACGTGCCATACGCGAAGAAAACTCAAGCTCGTTGAAGAGAGGATTGGAATGCTTCGGAGAATCCATTTTTCACACACCCTTAATGGAACCGGGCAAAAGTGCAGCGCTGCGTTGCGCAAACAACTTGCAGGTATCACACACACACAGGACGTGTCGCGTGTAGTTCAAGGGAAAGTCTAAAACTGTTTATTTCACCAAATATAATCACCAGAAGGGCAAATGTTTACTTAAAGAATGATCAAAAAATGCGGCAAATATTAGTTTAAAGAACAGATCAAACGAAAAGAGAAAGAGCGATCTATATTGTTGTAGACATTTAAGATTTTTTTTTCTGTTTTACATTATTTTAAAATATTATTTGTTTGTGTTTTGTCTCAGTTCAGTCTGTTTATTACGAAAGACGTTCGTGTGTAATTTGTAAATGTCATAAAGGACGTGGTATGGACGGCAATACGCCGGGAGAATTGGGGAGGGTCAGACACATTTTTTTGACCATTTCGTACGTTTTTATTTGTGGAAAATCCCTTCTTTTTATCCCTTCTTTAATTTTTATCTTAATTTGTAATACATATTTTTGTTGATCAGCTGTTAAAATCAAATAAGAACAAGGAAAACTGGCATTGTGAAATAAAGTGCGTCTACCATGCTTCCGCAGACTGAAGAAGAAAGCTAAAACATAAATTATAGCTATATATGAAGCATACAGACTTTATTAGAGCTACAGAAATACAAACGTTTCTCTTAAATGCACAATACTCAATCTTCCAGCCCAGGGTCAAGTCTTTATGAACATTAACAAAGATTTGGGCCAGATATGATGTAATGTAAAACTATGAAGAGCGCGCTGTGGCGCAGCAGGATTTCTGTCGGCTAAATAAACACAGTTTGCTTTCTCATGTCACGTCTTTAAATCTGCAACTTTGCTGGCTAACAATATGACCAGCTGGATATAAACCAATGCAAATATATGGTAACAATCCTGACATTAAGCATTGGTGTCTGACTTAACCTCTCATACTCTATGACAGTGGAGCGGAGCGTGAGCGCTTCAGTAAAGAACGCAACCCGGAAAAACTATCGCCATGGATTTTTGCCGATAACCGATAGTTCCGCCAATCATATAAGTATACATCGGTACGTCGGTCGACCTCTAATCTTTATCTATATTCTAGTGATTTTTGCCATAAAAGTTGATCATTTTGACCCATACATTCTATTTTTGGCTATAGCTACAAATATACCTGTGCTGCTTAAGACATAAGGTTTTGTGGTCCAGAGTCGCATATTTAGTTTGACCTCCTAAGGTTGACGATCAGTATTTTTTCAAGATGAAGCACCTTCTTCACAGGTCTTTTGTTTAAAAGCTAATTTATTTTTTTAATAATGTCAGGTTACACTGTTTGTATTATGTAAACAGTTTATTCTCTGAAGCTATTTCAGTGGTTTGGGCTTTCTGAAGTGTCTTTAGATTCTGAGCGAAACCACAGTGACTAACACAACTGAGCTCTTCATTAACTGGAGTAAATCTCACAAACTGGGATGTCATCTTGTTCTTTTTTGTGGTCTGTGGTGAAACACGTCAACCACAAAATCTTGAAGAATGTCTGCGAGGAGTGCAGGGAGTGAGAGTCCCTGTGGAGAGCAGTGTTAATGACTGCTCTGAGAGCTGCTGTCTAGAGGGATTACACAAGCACAGATGCGCCGGGACGTTTGACGCATGAGCCGCTGGAGTATCCACACACGTGTGCATTTTTTGTTCATAACTTCTATCCCTCTCTCCACATGTCTCATTCATTTGGCTTCATAGCTGTTAATTGGTCAGCGGTTGGCCGGTCCCTGCGTAGAACAGGAATAGAGGGGTTAGGTTCTGTTTTCGGGGTCTGGGCTCTGTCCTTCTCTTCTCTAATCCCCATGGCATGCTGGTGCTTAATAGACTCACAGAATCAATGCAGCAGAACCAAGCCAGAGGCCTAATGAGAGTGCTGGGCCTTATGGGAGCCTGGCAGTGTGTTTGTGCCTCTGTGAAGATGTAGAGCTTGAATGAGGTCATGCTAGCATGAGTTGTGAAGGAGAGATCTTTCATAAAGTCATTGAGTATGAGTTTGGAGTAGGGATGTTAAACGTAACGGTACTTTGGTACCAAGTCAATTTAAAAGAGAAACGTGTAATGAAACCAGTTTTCCTGTAAAAATGAAAAGATGTAGGTTATAATAAAGCTATCATTTAATTTTTATTTAAAAATGTATAAACAAATAGAGGGACGATGTTAAATAGCATATTATTAAACTTCTACATTTATTGCATAATTACACTGTTTAACTGCTTGAGAATGTGCGAGTACTTTTGTAATTAAAAATTAAAGAAAATAAAAACATGTCAGAAATTCAAATTCAAAAATTCGAATATCATGGATTTTTTTTGTTAATATATATTATTTATTTATTTATTTATTTAAATAGAGGAATGTTTTAAATAGCATATATTTTTTTTGCAGAAATATTACAACTTAGAGAATTGTAACACGTTCATTTTTGCTACAGTATTTATACATTTCTCAAATATAAATATTGGAAAAATTATTTAAAAAAATAATTTGAGTATTTGAAGCCTACATGTAATTTCTTTATTTACATTTATTTATATGTATGTGTTAAGTAGAATATTAATTTAAGGATTTACATAAATATTGGGATTTATTTATTATATTCTGCTTTTATTAGAAAAACATGTTTATTAGTACTATGTGACTGTTTACGTTTATATACGTTATTTTTGATTTCATAAAATTAAAGGAAAATGAAAATTTCTGACAATGAATGTTCATTTTCCTTTAATTTTATGAAATCAAAAATAAAGTATAAAAGTTAACAATGAATGTCAGAAATGTAATTTATTTAAAAATATTTGAAATCTACATGGTATTAAGTAACAAATTTTTGCTAAAATTTTTACATAAAATTTGGGACTTACTAATTATTTTTTATATTTATACTTTTATACTTTATTTTTTTACTACATAAATTGTTTATTAGTGTTAACTTTTTTATACTTTATTTTTGAATTTGTAAAATTAAAGGAAAATTAAAGAAAACAACAAAAAAAAATTAAGAACTGCAATTTATTTAAAAATAAAAAATATTTAATTAAAAAATATTTGAAGGCTACCTGGATTTTTTTTTTTTTTTTTTTTTTTTTTTTTTTGACAATTTATATTAGCATTTTTTTAAAAAGTGGAATGTGTTAAGTCGCATATTCATTTTTGGTAAAGTATTTGCATAAATATTGGGATTTATTTGTTATTTTCTGCCTTCACTACCTAAATTGTTTATTAGTAATAATAACTTTTGTATACTTTTATTTTGGAATTTGTAAAAAATTAAAGGAAACAACAACAAAAAAAAGCATGTCAGAAATGTAATTTATTTATAATATTGGGATTTATTTATGATTATCTGCCTTTACTACATAAATTGTTTATTAATACTGTTTATTAGTTTGTTTTTAGTAGAAGCAAAAAGAAAACATGTCAAATGTAATTCATTTAAAAATATTTAGAGACTACACAATTTTTCTTTCTAATTGTCAACATTTATTTTAGCATTATTTTAAAAACATAGTGAGTTAAGATTATTAAGGTGTGCTAAACTATGTATTAGGTTTAATTCATTATTTTCTGCCTTTACTACATAAATTGTTTATTAGTACTATGTAACTCTTAACATTTGTATATTTTATTTTTGAATTCGTAAAATTAAAGGAAACGAAAAATTTCAGTAATTTATTTAAAAATATTTAAAAGCTATTTTTTATTTTAATTTGTCAATTTATATTACCATTACTAAATGTACTGTAGTACTGTTTATTAGCTTTTTTTGTTTAGTAGAAGCAAAAAACCATGTCAAAAATGTAATTTATTAAAAAATATTTAGAAGCTACATAGAATTTTTTATTTTAATTGGTTTAAAATTTATTTTAGCATTATTTTAAATATAGGAGTGTGTTAAGTAGCATATTAATTTTTGCTAAAATATTGAAATTACTAGAAAATTGTAATATTCCAGTCAAATTTGTGTGTGTATGTGAGAGTGAGAGTGAAAGAGCGAGAGACACAGTGAATTCATGCAGCTCGAGCAGTATGATGTCATTCGGGTCAGTTTACCCCATCCCTGTTCGAGGACACACTTCTCTCTGTTTACGGACGAGATCTGGTTTTCCGCTTCCCCCTCTCCAGACTCTGCCAGACACTAACCTTTGCCATGAGGGAAAGCCTTTATGTCCGATGTCTAATGATGGCCGTCACAGTGCCAGCCCTGGGCTGCCGTTCATGAGAAAGTTTGCTTTGGATCGCTTCATTGTAGTTGTGCTCACGCTGGTTACAATCTCCATCCCTGGGAACTGATTTCTGACGTCAGGAAGCCGAGCACTCATTACCATCAAATAATAAGATATGAGTCTGTGCCTTTGTATAAATGTTCACACGGTTGCATTATAATTACACGTCCCGTTTTGGTCTTTCTCTGCAGCCACGCGGCCTCCCGGCGGGTGCCACACGGATGAGTTCCAGTGCCGAATGGACGGCTTGTGTATTCCTATGCGATGGCGCTGCGATGGAGACACGGACTGCATGGATCTGAGCGACGAAAAGAACTGCGAGGGTGTCACGCATATGTGTGACCCTGCTGTCAAGTTTGCCTGCAAAGATTCAGGTTTGGACATGTTTGGCTATCCTGATGTTCTCACTTTCAAGTCATAATAAATCACAATACAAAATATTTTTGTCCAATAAAATGAGATGGATTTTCCCCTTCAGTTTTGATTCAAATGATACATTAAAGCATTTATTTCATGTGATTTTTTTTGTTCTTTGTGTATATTTTAGCTCGCTGTATCAGTAAGGCCTGGGTGTGTGACAGGGACAGCGATTGCGAGGATAACTCGGATGAAGAAAACTGCGAGGCTCTTGAGTGCAAGCTCTCCCACCATGTTTGTGCCAGCAACGACTCCATCTGCCTACCTCCTGAGAAGCTGTGTGACGGCACGGACGACTGCCCCGATGGCTCAGACGAGAAGCTTTGCAGTAATGCACACGCATTCAAACACAAATACACTCAAGTTAAAGCGATACTTATATGTTGTCATGTTTTACTCAACCTCATGTCATTTCAGACATGTTAAAATTTTTCTGTGTATCACAAAAAAAATGCTGCATAGGAAATCGTTTAAATGTTTTGGGTCAGCAATTATTATTATTATTATTATTATTTTAATTAGGCAAGGATGCATTAAATTGATCAAAAGTGACATTAATAAAGACATTAATTATAAATAAAAAAGATCTATTTTAATAAAATGCTTATGGTTGGAACTTTATATTCATCAAAGAATCATGAAAAGAAAATCACATTATACACAAATATTTTTTAATTCAGCAAGGAGGATGCATTAAATTGATCAAATGTGACAGTAAATACATAAATTATTAAAAAAACAAACTGTTGTAATCAGTGTTGTTTTTGACAACCATCTTAGATTTAGTCTTAGTCTTAGTCTTTTGGACTAAAATGCTTCTTAGCTTTAGTCAAATTTTAGTCACTTCTATATGTGATAGTTTTAGTCCAATTTTAGTCGACGAAAAGTCAAAAAGGTTTTAGTCTAGTTTTAGTCGACGAAAAGTCAAAAAGGTTTTAGTCTAGTTTTAGTCAAAAAAAGGGAAAAAAGTAGTCTTTTAACAAATTAATGTAGGTCAGTAAGTATTTTGCTGTTGGGTAGTGTCACTTGTAAGTTCTGAAAATAGCAGATCTATAGTTCAACACAATGTGAGCTTCCGGATCGACTATTTTCACCAATAATTACAATAATGAAGGAATGTTTTAGAACATAAAAGACAAACAAGGATGGAATGCTAAAACGGCTTGCCATACTAGTATAGCAAAGAGTATTTAATGCTAAAACGGCTTGCCATAGCGTCAGATACTTTTTAAGTTTTAATTGGCATGCACAATAAGCGGAAATGTCATGCATTTTAAACGTCTGACGGACCACCCACTAACATTTTCGTCTATTCTCGTCTCGTCAACGAAAACTCACACACGTCTCGTCATGTTTTAGTCATCAACGAGCCATTTTTATCTCGTCATCGTCTCGTTATCGTCATGAAAAAAAGTGGCGTCAACGAAATGATTTCGTCATCGTCATCGTTGACGAAAACAACACTGGTTGTAATCAAATGATTATCTTTAGAACTTTATATTCATCAAAGAATCCTGAAAAAAATCACATACACAAAAATATATATTTTTTTTTTATTTTTTAATTCAGCAAGGATGCATTACATTGATCAAATGTGACAATAAATACATGAATTATGTACAAAAACAAACTATTTTAATCAAATGATTATCTTTAGAACTTTATATTCATCAAAGAATCCTGAAAAAAAATCTCATTATAAAAGTTTTTTTTTTCTTAATTTTTAATTCAGCAAGGATGCATTAAATTGATCAAATGTGACAGTAAATACATAAATTATGTATAAAAAAAACAATAAAAAAAAACTTTTAATCAAATGATTATCTTTAGAACTTAATATTCATCAAAGAATCTTGGAAAAAAATTACATTATACACAAAAAATATTTTTTCTTATTTTTTAGCTCGGCAAGGATGCATTAAATTGATCAAATTGACAGGAAAGACATTAATTATTTAAAAAAGAAATGTATTTTAATTAAAAGCTTATCATTAGCACTTTATTTTCATCAAAGAATGATGGAAAAAATGTCACATTTTACACCGAAATATAACTTTGTTATTATTGTTTAGTTCAGCAAGGATGCATTAATTTGATTAAAGTAACAGTAAAAACATTAATTATTTAAAAAAAGAAGTCTATTTTAATTAAAAGCTTATCATTAGCACTTTTTCATCAAAGAATCCTGGAAAAAATGTCACATTTTACACAGAAATATACATTTGTTCTTATTGTTTAGTTCAGCAAGGATGCATTAATTTGATTAAAGCAACAGTAAAAACATTAATTATTAAAAAAGTATTATAATAAAATACTTATTAGTACTTTATATTCGTCAAAGAATTTTATTTCGGCAGGGATGCATTAAATCCATCAAAAGTGGCAGTAAAGACATTATTATGTAAAATAAAAAAAATATACATTTTAATTAAATTCTTCATTAGAACTTTATATTCATCAAAGACTTCAGTAATAAATTACATTAAAAAATATTAAAATAGAAAACAAAATTTTAAATTGTAATTTTACAATGTTAATGTTTTTACTGTATTTGCACAAGTGTAGAATTGGTTCATTAAAATGTTAAATCATTAACACACCTTACTGGCCCCAAACTTTTTAATGATTTTTAATGATATTTGTTTTCATACAACGATAATCTATAGTAAATAGTGACTATGATCTGTCAAACTCAAACACACAATAAAAGTAGCCCATCTGACTTATTTTCTATATTCTATACAATACAGCTCCAAAATACTTCAGAATATAACCCACAAGTCATATGGCCTACTTTTTCTGTAAAATTGTATTTATTTATTTATTTATTTATTTATTTACATATTAATTAATTTATTTATTTGGGTCTTTTGTGGAGCTTGACAGCCAGTAGATCTAAATATTTTTCTTCTGTGTGTTCCATGGACGAATGCCTTGAGGGTGAGTGAATAATGACAAGAATGTCATTGTTGCGTGAACTGTTCCTTTAAATCTTTCACAGTTTGCGAAGAGCACGCCAGCTCAACTTGTGTTTCCCATTAACATGACACACAGAAATTTCAGGCTTGAATTCAAATTAAATAAGCACATTCTCTCCAACTCATTGTTTCTTTTTCTTGACAGATTTGCAGCAAGTTACTCACAAACACCCTTTCAATTCCACCTGCTTCTTTCTTACCCGTTTTCATTCTAGATCTTTGCACGGTGGATAACGGAGGCTGCAGCCACAACTGTACCATCGCTCCTGGTGAGGGCATCTTGTGCTCCTGTCCAGCTGGCATGGAGCTGGGTACCGACAACAAGACCTGCCAGATTCAGAACTTCTGCGCCAAGCATCTCAAGTGCAGCCAGCGCTGCGTGCAGGAGAAGGCCACTGTTAAGTGCGCCTGCTATGAAGGCTGGGCGCTTGGGCCAGATGGCGAGAACTGCAAGAGCACTGGTGAGGGTGGAGGACAGGACAAATAAAGATAGCTAGAATATTTAAGTTTTACTTAAAGGCATAGTTCACCCAAAAATGAAAATCACACTATGATTTACTCATCCTCAAGCCATCCTAGGTGTATATGACTTTCTTCTTTTAGACAAGTCTAATGTATATTAAAACATGTCCTGGGTCTTTCAAGTCTGAAAGTTCGAGCAGATGAGTGGAGTACATTTTATGATGGATGGACGCACTTTATTGGACTTCAAACACCCATTCACTGCCATTATAAAGCTTGGAAGAGCTTCTAATATAACTCTGATAGTATTCATCTGAAAGACAAGAGTCATATACACCTAGGATGGCTTGAGGGTGAATAAATCATTGGGTAATTTTCATTTTTGGGTGAATTATGTAGTATATGGACTTTACTGAGTAATTGATCTAATGTCCCATGTTCATGTTCTTTAGATCCATTCAAGCCCTTCATCATTTTCTCCAACCGGCATGAGATCCGTCGGATTGACTTGTACAAGGGCGAGTTCAGCGTGCTGGTGCCTGGCCTGCGTAACACCATTGCCCTGGATTTCCACCTTAACCAGAGTGCCCTCTACTGGACCGATGTGGTAGAAGACAAGATATATCGGGGGAAACTGTCCGAAAACGGAGGTAAATTAATGTCTTAGTCCTATGGGAGTGGTTGTTCCTAAGTTTAATAGTTAGTTGTTATTCCTGGTTAAATACAGCTTACTCTTGCATGCTGTTGATTCCGAAAGAAAACATTATAATAAGAGGCCCGCCATGCTATCAACCGAGCTTAAACTTTATTTAAACAAGAATTCTTCAAGCGCATGCCAGTTGTCTCCATTGTAGTACACATACAGTTGAAGTCAAAAGTTTACATAAACCTTGTAGTATCTGCAAAATGTTAATTATTTTACCAAAATAAAAGGGATCATACAAAATGCATGTTATTTTATTTAGTACTGACCTGAGAAAATAATAGATGAATTTATAAAAATGACCCTGTTCAAAAGTTTACACACACTTGATTCTTAAAACTGTGTTGTTACCTGAATGAATGTGTGTTTTGTTTTGTTTTTCTGATAGTTGTCCCTTGTTTGTCCCGAACAGTTAAACTGCCCATTGTTCTTCCGAAAAATCCTTCAGGTCCCACTAATTATGTTTTTTCAGCATTTTTGTGTGTTTGAACCCTTTCCAACAATGAATGTATGATTTTGACATCCATCTTTTCACACTGAGGACAACTGAGGGACTTGTATGCAACTATTACAGAAGATTCAAATGGTCACTGATTCTTCAGAAGGAAACACGATGCATTAAGAGCCCGGGGTGAAAACCTTTGAACAGAATGAAGATGTGGACATTTTTCTTATTTTGCCTAAATGTCAGATTTTTTTCATTTCGTACTGCCCTTCAGAAGCTACAGAAGATGCTTACATGTTTCCCAGAAGACAAAATAAGTGAAATTTACCCTGATCCTAAAATTCAAAAAGTTTTCACCCCCGGCTCTTAATGCATCGTGTTTCCTTCTGAAGCATCAGTGAACATTTGAATCATCTGTTAATAGTTGCATACAAGTCAGCAAAATTGCTGAAAAAACAAATAAAATTGTAGGACCTGAAATATTTTTCTGAAGAACAGCGGGCAGTTTAACTGTTCAGGAAAAACAAGGGACTCACGAACAACCATCACTAAACTAAAAAAAAAAAAAAAAGGTGGATCATTCAGATAACACAGTATTAAGAATCAAGTGTATGTAAACTTTTGAAAAGAATTCAACTATTATTTTCTCTTGTGGACTATATGTAAATGTCTTTTATGTGAAATATCTTATTCAGGTAAGTACTAAACAAAAAATAACATGCATTTGTATGTTCCCTCTTATTTTGGTAAAATAATTAACATTTGCAGATTCTGCATAGTGTATGTAAACC
The DNA here is from genome assembly GCF_049309525.1 of Garra rufa. Lineage (NCBI taxonomy): Eukaryota > Metazoa > Chordata > Actinopteri > Cypriniformes > Cyprinidae > Garra > Garra rufa. The sequence goes on along the minus strand of NC_133378.1, from coordinate 24,734,745 downwards.
TTTGACTTCAACTGTATACACACAATCACAAACTATTATTTTTATTTGGGGAACTTTATTAGTCAAGTTAATAATGGCTTTGGGTAAAAGTGAGCTTCAATCGCATTCTTTTGTTTTAAAGACTTGTTTAAAGTTCTGAGTTGACTTTGTTGTCTAACTGTGTTTTCCCACATTGTTCTGTTCTTTTCAGCGTACCAAGTTACTCCGTAATTATTACAACTATTTTCGGTTCACAAAACCACAGCGTGCGTCTAAGTGAGTCTGTGTGTGATCGTAGCACAGGAATTTGTACGCCTCTGTCTTTACCCATTTGACTCATTCGTAGTTTCCGTGACTACAGCCAGAGTAAAAGTAAAGTGTCGGAAGCACCATGTTGCTTTGAAACACGCGCACACACCTCCCTCTCTCTAAACAGCACTTTCCAGAGATACCATACACTGTCCAAGTTTTGGATCCCTGCTGTCATCTTTGACAAAGTAAAAATATGACTGACGTTGATGCCAACATTGAAACAAAGTAACAAAGTGTTATTTATCAACCCCCGTCAGAGAGGCCGCGCTGTCTCCAGCCCAACAGAGAGCCATTCTGGACCTTTAATTACTGCTCTGTATGAGAGTCTCTCTCACAGATCAGAGAGCAGCTTGCTTTGATTGGAATGATTTTTTTCTCTTCCACATGGCTGTAGCTCAGAGTGGGGAATATTTATTGCAGCATTGACTTATGGCTTTCAGGCTGGAAGCAATCAAACGATTTCTTAGCCAATATACTGTATACCAGGGGTGCCCAACCCTGTTCCTGGAGATCTACTATCCTGCAAAGTTCAGCTCCAACCCTGAAGAATCACACCTGAACCAGCTAATTAATCTCTTAAGTAGCACTTAATTACAGACAGCTGTGTTGGAGCAGGGCTGGAACAAAAATCTGCAGGTAGGTAGATCTCCAGGAGCAGGGTGTAGCAGCCCTGCTGTATACAGTCTGAGACTATTGGTAAAACTGAATTTTTACCAAAATGCATTGCAAGTTGGTTTAAATAATGATGATAAAGACATTTATAATGTTACAAAAGATTTCTATTTCAGATAAATGCTCTTCTTCTGAACTTTCTATTTGTCACAGAAACCTGAATAAAATTCTTGTCAGCTCTTTTCAACATAATAACAATAATGTGGGTTTTTTAGCAGCAAATCAGAATATTAAAATAATTTCTGAAGGATCTTGAGACTGGAGTGATTATGCTAAAAATTCAGCGTTGAAATCGCAGGAATAAATTACATTTTAAAATATATTCAGTTATTTAAAATAGTAAAAACATTTCAAAATGTTGTTGTAGTTTGGATCAAATAAAAGCAGGCTTGGTAAGCAGAAGACTTTTAAAAAACATTAATCACGTTATTAAAATGTTTATTGACATCAGTTTTGGCCAGAATTATTATGTCGGACTCACATTTTCTTTGTACAATTTAATTTATAGGTTTAACTTTGATTCCTTTTAATTCTTCCTGTCTTGGCGTTTCAGCTCTCACCAGTTTTGAGGTAGTGATTCAGTATGGTTTGGCCACTCCTGAGGGTCTCGCTGTGGACTGGATCGCAGGAAACATCTACTGGGTGGAAAGTAACCTGGATCAGATCGAGGTGGCCAAGCTGGATGGTACCATGCGTACAACACTACTGGCTGGAGAAGTGGAGCATCCACGTGCAATTGCGCTTGACCCAAGAGATGGGTAAGACATGTTATACTTTGACAGTTTCTGTGATATAATGACAGAATTAGGTTGTTACAAGCAATGTCTCTCTCTCTCTTTTTCTCTTCCAGTATTCTGTTCTGGACAGACTGGGACGCCAGCTCCCCCAGGATAGAGGCTGCATCTATGAGTGGGGAGGGTCGTCGCACTATTCACAAAGAGACTGGAAACGGTGGCTGGCCCAACGGTCTAACTGTGGACTACTTAGAGCGCCGCATTCTGTGGATTGATGCCAGGTATGCACATGCTATTGGCACTAATAGTGATGTAAAATGCGAACGCATCCCCAGTTAGTCTCCTTGACTTTTCAGTCTAAAAATAAAAATGTTTTTAGATCCGATGCCATCTACTCTGCCGCTTACGATGGTTCCGGCCTGATCGAGGTGCTTCGGGGTCATGAACACTTATCGCATCCTTTTGCCGTCACCATGTATGGAGGAGAGGTCTATTGGACGGACTGGAGGACCAACACTCTGGCTAAAGCCAACAAATGGACAGGACACAATGTGACGGTGGTCCAGAGGACAAACACTCAGCCGTTTGACCTTCAAGTGTTTCATCCTTCTAGACAACCTCAGGGTGAGAACAAGCATGACCTAAACTAACACGTTAAAAGGCTGCCAGGAAAGCTGCCTTGCATTTGTTTCATGTTGTAAGCTGTGAACACCAGTGTTGTAATTGTTAATTAAACTATAAAAAAAATTTTCTTTAACTGAAACAAAGCTGAAATAAAAAGAAATACTAGATGAAAAACTATGGAAGCCAGTTTCCACAACTGAATAAATAATAAAAAAGTTCATTGCAACTTTATCTCGCAATTTTGACTTTTTAAAAGAATTGTGTGATACAAACTAGCAATTCAGACTTTTTTTTTCTCAGAATTGTGAGATATAAATTCGCAGTTGTGAATTATAAAGTCAGAATTGCGAGATATAAACTCGCAATTCTGACTATTTCTCAGAATTCCGTGATATAAACTCACAATTGTGAGATGATAACCTGCAATTCTGACTTTTCGAACAAATACGAGTTTATATCTAACAATTCAGGCTTTTTCTCTCACAATTGTGACTTTTTCTCACTATTGAGAGATGTAAACTCGCAATTGCGAGTTACAAAGTCCAATTTTGGGGCAAAAATATGATATGAAAAATTGATATGTTCTCAATTGCGAGTTTATCTCACAATTCTGACTTAACTTGCAGTTGCATGTTATAAAGTCAGAATTGCAAAATATAACCTCGCAATTCTGAGAAAAAAAGTCAGATTTTCGAGATATAAACTCAATTCCCAGAATTGCAAAATATAACCTTGCAAATCTGAGAAAAGTCACAATTTTGAGATATAAACTGACATTGTTTTTCAGAATTGTGACTTTATATCTCAAAATTGCAACTTTCTATTTCACAATTCTGCCTTTTTTTTTCCTCTCAGAATTGTGTGATATACTCACAATTGTGAGAGAAAAAGTTCCAATTTTGACTTTTTTCTCACAAAAGCGAGTTTGTATCTCGCAATTCTGACTTTTTCTCTCAATTGCGAGTTTATATTCTGCAATTTTGCCTTTTTTCTCACAATTCTTCTGTTTTTTCTCAAAATTGTGAGATATAAGCACACAATTGCATTTATATCTCACAATTCTGACTTAACTCAAAATTGCATGTTATTAAGTCAGAATTGCAAAATGTATATAACGCAATTCTGAGAAAAAAAGTCAGAATTGTTTATTTCTCGCAGTTCTGACATTATTTCTAAAAATTGCAAGTTTACACCTCACATTTCTGAGAAAAAAAGTCTTGAAAGAATTGGGAGATGTAAACAACTGTAAGAAAAAGTAAAATTTGTTGAAAAAGAAGTTACAATTACCTTTAATTTTTTTATTCAGTGGCAGAAATGGACTTCCATAGATATCAGATATTTTGGCAGTGAATGAAATACAAAAAGTTTAAGTGTCAAAATTACTACAACTAAATTAAAAAGAAATTAAAATTAAATATAAATATATATATATATATATATATATATATATATATACATATATATACAACATTTTCCTTCACCTTTGCAGCTCCCAACCCGTGTGCGGCGAATGATGGGAAGGGTCTGTGCTCTCACCTGTGCCTCATCAACTACAACCAAACTTTCTCCTGTGCCTGTCCACACCTCATGAAACTCAAGGCAGACAAGCACACCTGCTATGGTAGGCTCCTCCTCCCTCAAGCCCTAAGATCCAGCCAAATATCATGCTTTACTTGCTAGCAAGTTCCAAATTAAATACTGTTTTACTAACTACTGAATACTGCACAATATAGTACATTTCCCATGACCCTGGCATTGAAAGCGACATACTCTACTGTTTAAGCAACAGGAACAATGTAACTAATATATGCTGTATCAAAAACAGCTATTATTCCACAATACATTGTCACATGACCTCAGTACATTTTATTTGTCAAATGAATCAACTATGGCTGTTCGATTAAACATTGCTGCTGATATTATTTCCATTTTAATCCATCACACTGGAAACAAAAGTTCAAGCACATTGCATTGTGGGATACAGTATTCCATCCAGTAATCTCTTTCCAATTTGAGTGAATAGTACTACTTTTTTTATTACTATTAGACCTCTTTGCTGCGTTCTTTTTGTGTTGCGTCTAGCTAAATCCATTAGCTATTAACTACTATGGCAGCTTCAGTTTTATGTAATATAATCTTATATAATCGCCATTAATTCTGAGACGAATTAGCTTTGAATGCGTACATGTGTCTGCACAATTAGAAAATCACACTTTGACTGACACTTTTTCAGTTTACTGTGATTTTAAATGCACTAATTCTTCTCTCACACACTTTAGGACATATAGTATATGAATTGCGCCACAGCATGAGGCTTTTCTTTTAGATTTCTTTTGCGTTGGCGCTAGATCCTCAATGTTAGATTTTTCAGGTCTGGCTGAATGTTAGTAGTCTTGTGTGGGCTGTAAATCTCTTTAACCGTCAAGAAAACAACAGTGCACCCTGCCGCCCAGATGCACGATCAGTGTTTAGTATTCAGCAGCACGGCCTCCATTATGGCTCTGTGGAGAGCGGAGTGATTGGAGTAGAGGACCTGTAGGTTCAGTGATGAATTAACACTGACATTAGATAGTAGTGGCAACCGCTCTTCTGTTTAGGCTAATCGATATGGAGATTGTCGAATTTGCTACTAATATAGGTACTTATAGATAAAATATATAAATGCTTTATCTTACAATATGTACATTTGTGTATTTTTGATAATATTATATATCTAATGACATTGACTCTTCTGTTTTTCTTGTCCAGAGTCGCGTCAGTTCCTGCTGTATGCTCGTCAGATTGAAATCAGGGGGGTGGACATTGATAATCCATATTACAACTACATAATTTCTTTTACTGTGCCCGACATCGACAATGTTACAGTGGTGGATTATGATGCTCTGGAGCACCGCATCTACTGGTCTGATGTTCGCACTCAGACGATTAAAAGAGCCTTCATCAATGGGACTGGTGTGGAGACGGTTGTATCAGCTGGTGAGATGATAGTTTGAGCTTCAAGACCTATTCTATGAATACACTGGCTCCAAAAATATATGAACACTTAAACATTGAACTTCATTGCTTTAAACTTTTTGGAGGAAAGAAAGCAAGATAAATACACATGGGTCATTCTGTATCAACTCAACCTAAATAAATGTCCCCGGCTCATATTTTGGTTTTGCTAATATTAGAAGAAAGATAGTATATTGTGCATATAGTGATGAAAGTCAAAATGTTAAGTGGCATGGATGAACATTTACTGAATAATCCACGATTTATTTTAGGCATGCAAACTTTTGAAAAAAAAATGTTTCTGGCACTCAGACAGGTATGTTTCATGCTTTGAAGATAGATTTCTAGTTTCATCATTATTTGTTCTTCAGACATCCCTCTTTAAAATAAAAGAAGTATCATATTTCTGCTAAGTGACCCACGTTTGGTTTTTGACCACTGAAAATGTGTACATTTTAACGATTTACTCCAGGAGCCATTTTGAAATTCCAAGATCTCTAGAACAGAACCACATTGGGCCTTAAAATGGAGATGCTAAAAGGAAAGTTTGTTAAGATCCAATATCTAGAAGGGCATTTAGATATCTAAAATACTTCTTGAGTTACAGGCATGCAAACTTTGGAGAAAAAAAAGTGCTCTTTCTGTATTTTTTGTTGTATTCATTGTCACATAATGCAACAAAGATGGCTAAAGTCAACAGATTTTACTAATCGACCTACTAATCTCTGTGTAAAAATAACATTATGATGCTGCCATCTTTCTGAAGTCATTTTTACCCTATTGTAATTTGGCTCTGAATCTCAGATGAATATTGACATTTTGACCCCCTCTACAAAATAGTGAATTACTCAGTAAATATTCATCCATGACATTTAATATTTTGTCTTTCATCACTATTCATGTCTATTTTTCTTCAAAAAAAATATTAGCAAAATCAAAAATTTGAGCTGAGGAAGTTTGGTTGATTTGACACAATGTTTATTCTTGCTATGTTGCTCTGTTTTTCAGAATGTGTGATCGGTTTACAATTCTAATCATGATAAAAATGTCTCTCTTTCTTCACTAGACCTCCCTAATGCTCAGGGTCTGGCTGTAGACTGGGTCTCCAGAAACCTCTTTTGGACCAGCTATGATACGAATAAGAAGCAGATCAATGTTGCACGCCTGGACGGGTCCTTCAAGAATGCTGTAATCCATGGACTGGACAAGCCTCACTGTTTGGTGCTACATCCCATCCTGGGGTTAGTACAAGTGCACACACATACACAATTGCTAGTTCAGGCTTAGCATCAGTGCCGTTCTGTCATTTTAGTCTCTTTAGCCTCTTTCGCTCTCAGCTGGTTTAGTAGGCCACATTTGGAGAGGAGCAGATGCCGTGTCAGTATGTTTCTGGCAGAGATTGTAAAGGGTGTAGATGAGAAATCTAGACGTTGCTCATTAGTGTGAGCTATAGGTTGGACAATATGGCCGTCCTCGTGTTGCACTTCTCAGTCTGTTGCTGTGTGGCCAATGTGAACCAGATGTGTTTGTTGTAGTGCCAGTGTGCTAGTTTTAAGACGCGCCAGTTTCTAATAAAAATAGCAAGCTTACGCATGCAGACAATATAAGTTACTCAGCTGGTTTTTCATTTGTTCAGTGTTTTTTTCCCTCTACAATGGTTTTGATAATGATAAATTAGTGTTTATTTCATCGCCCACTGGTGTTTTGAGAGATAGTTTCTGAGTTGACTGACATATTAGGACTTATACTTGTATATATATATATATACACTGCCGTTCAAAAGTTAGAGGTCAGTAAGATTTTTTTTGTTTGTTTTTTTAAATAAGTGTCTTATGCTCACAAGTGCTACATTATATGCTAATAAATAATAGCATATTAGAATGATTTCTGAAGAATTACGTGACACTGAGGACTGGAGGAATGGCTGATGAAAATTCAGTTTTGCATCACAGGAATAAATTATATTTTAAAGTATATTAAAATAGAAGACCGTTATTTTAAATTGCAATAATATTTCACAATATTACAGTTTTTATTCTGTATTTTCAATCAATAAAATGCCCCCCTGATTCGCATAACAAACGTATTTAAAAAAAAACATAAAAATCTTTAAAACTTTTGAACAGCAGTGCAAATATATATTTTTTGAACCAAACTAAAATAAATGTCTTTTAATGTCCAAAACTTTAAATAACAGAACCTTAGCAGACTTTAACAACATGGTGCTCTTCGCAAATAAACCAGTATTGGTAACTAAAATTAATAAAGTTATTTTATTTTAGTTATTTTAATTAAAATAAAGCTAAAATAAAATAGAAATATTAGACTTAAAACTTAGAAACATTGCCTTGATAACTAAGTACTAAATTTACTAAAACCTAAAACCGAAACAAAGATAAATATGGTCATTTAATTTCTATGTTGAAATAAAAACAAACTAATACAAATGACAAAAGAACATTAATTTAAAATTTAAATGAAAATATAAAAATTAAAGCTAATTAAAAATATTAAAAGTGAAACTAAAATCAGTAAATTAAAGCTTTATACAAATATTTTTTTTAAAAACTAATAAGAATGACAGAAATATATAACAAAATCCCATTTCCGCCACTGAATAAAAAATTGGAAAAGGTCATTGAAATGTTTTCTCTCACAATTCTACATTTTTTGTCTCAGAATTGCAAGATATAAACTTACAATTCTGACTTTTTTTCTCAGAATTGTGAAATATAAACTTGCAATGGCAAGTTATAAAGTCAGAATTGCGAGATATAAAGTCACAATTCTGATAAGTGTATCTCACAATTGTAACTGTTCTCAGAATTTTGAGATAAAAAAAGCAATTCTGCAAGTTATGAAGTCAGAATTAAGAGATAAATGCACATTTGTGAGAAAAGTCAGAATTGCGAGTTTGTATCGCACAATTCTGAGAAAATAAGTCAGAATTTAGTTTGTATCCCACATTTCTGACTTTAACTCACTATTGTGAGTTTATATTACACAATTCTGAGAAAAAAAGTCAATTGCGAGTTTCTATCAATGTAATTTGAAGAAAAATTTTTAGTTGATTGGCTGAAATGGGCTTTCATACAAAATTACTGAAACTTAAACTAAATTGAAAAAATTCTAAATGTTTATAAAACTGTTGCAAATAATTTGCAGAGATTTACTTTGTTGATATCTACTTTATGTCAGCACTCAGCTATTGTCGTCTTATTCTTTGCACATTGGTTACAGAAAGCTCTACTGGCTTGATGGGGACAACATCAGTATGGCCAACATGGACGGCACCAACCACACATTACTGTTCACCAATCAGAAAGGCCCAGTGGGTAAGTCACCTGTGTGGTGTAAGTTTAGTTTGCCTAAAGCTGAAAGACAGCCTTTTGGAGATGATGTTTTACACCTTTTCTTCTTCGCACGACAGGTCTGTCCATAGACTTTTACATGGAGCAGTTGTACTGGATCAGCTCAGGGAACAGCACCATTAACCGCTGTAAGATGGATGGGTCTGGACTGGAGATCATCGAGGGTGTGAAAGGAAAACTCACCAAAGCTACAGCCCTCGCCATCATGGGTGAGAGAGAGAACCATCAACCGCTCACTGAAGTTTTAATATCTTAATTGTGAATTGTGAAGTTTTTCTGTTAAGTATCAATCATGTGTTCTCTGCATTTTAACCCATTTGGAATAACCGACTGACTCTTTTATGTTTTATGTGTAGGAGATAAGTTGTGGTGGGCAGATCAGGGCACAGATCAGATTGGTACATGTGACAAGAGCGATGGAGGCAACTGGAAGGTTCTTCGAAATAACACGTCACCCATGATGCATATGAAGATCTACAATGAGACTGTGCATCAACTAGGTGTGTGTTTTCATAATTATATGTCCTCATAAATGAATATGGAAATGAAAAGGTGGAATTCTTCTTTATAAAATTACTTTTAAACTATTACTTTAATACATTTAATTTTAGAATGTGTTAATTGTTATAACTATTATTATTATTATTACACTACTGGTCAGAAAATTATTTATTTTCTAGAATTACACAGTAAAGACATGAATTCAACAAACTTTTCTTTTTTTTAATGCTGTTGTTTTAAACTTTGAATTTATCAAAGAATACACAAAAAATCAATCAAGGTTTTCACAAAATGATTAATTTACGAAATATTCAGTTTAAAGAATATTTAATTACATCTTAAAATGGATCACATAATCCAAAAAGGGGTTTCTGGATTGTCAGATGGCAAGACAGAATAAATACTGATATTATAAATGAGATTACATTTTAATTCATACTTAAAATTAAAGTACATAATATAATTTATAACGATTATTAAACCCTAAATTGCTTATGTAACTTTGTCACTGTAAATGCATTTGGAGATTAAAAAAATAAGGAATTCTTCTTTATAAAATTAATTTTTAAAAGAATAATTAATCAATTGTATTTTTATTTTATTTTAACTATTATTTAATTAAACTAATAATGCATTCTACATAAATAACAGTTAAGTTGATGATGATTTAAAATACAATTAATGTATTTTAAATTATTATTAATAATTTAAAATACAGTTAATAATTTAAAATACAATGAATAACAACAGCAACAACTATTATTATTATTATTATTAATATTATTTATAATCATTTTATTATTGGTGTGGTTGTTTTGTTGATGTTACTTAATTTACTAAATATTCAAAAGTAATTTCTGGATTCAGATGGCCAGACAGAATAAATTTTAAACATTTTAAGTAATACTTAATTTGTATGTAATAATGTAATTTATATTGATTATTTAACCCTAAATTGTTTATGTGACTTTGTCCCTGTAAATGGACATTTTAAAAAGAAAATTTATTTAATTATTTTAATTATTAAATATTTAATTTAATCATTAATAATGAATTATTTTTATTTTTGTTAAATTATTATTTAATTAAACTATTATTTCATTCTAAATTAATAACAATTATGTTGTTAATAATTAAAAAATAAAATTGTAACAACAACAATTATTATTATTATTTAATTTACTAAATATTTAAAAAATATCCAATTAAATGTAAAAAAAGGTTCAAAAGGTGAATTTCTGGGTTGTCAGATAACAAAACAGATTACATGTTAATATTATTATAGGTCTTAATCAGTGTTGGGAGTAACGCATTACAAAAGTAATATATTACAGTAGTGTATTACTTTTTGCTGTAACACGTTAATATAACGCATTACTAATACAATTTGGGTAATAATAATACTCTTTACAATCTCAGTAACGCAAGTTACATCAACATATTTTAACTCAAAATTAATTTGTGAATTAAAAAAAGTCCACGAGTAAAATATTTTGTCTTCCTGTTGCTGGAATTCGATGGTTGAGATGACTGCAGAGACGGATTCTACATTTGTGAGATAGACGCACTCCCGTTATGGAGAAATACCACAAGTAACTCCTGGAGCACCTGGACTGGTGCCACTAACACTAAACTAATGAAGAGAGCTGCGAGTCGGAGAAGAGAAAAAATGATGGACGAGCGCAGACAAGCAACAAAAATTAAGCTAAAAATGACAAAATCTGTTTTTATTAAATCATAGTCTGTATATAAAATGAATGAATATGCGAAATATATCTGACATAAATAGCCCAATTAACAGATTTTATGAACAGACAAAATGAAAGGAAAAGACTGAGTGACATATGCTGCTGAGTTTGGTTCATTTTTGTCTGGAGCGGCGCTCTACGAAAGTTCACGGAAAGGAAACCAAGATGACAGAAATAAAAGTAGAGTCACTGCAGTTTTAAATGATCTGTATGACCAGAAATGGAGTTGTTCTGCTATTCGATTGCGCCGGCGCCTCACGCACACACAGCATTGCAAAAGTTGCAGTCTGTTAATTATAAGAATAAAATACAGTCAATCAAATATAGAAACACTGGTAAAATGAAATAGTGCGTACTGCGTAGTACAATCCGTGCCCTTCAGCCTGAGCTTGGGCAAAACACATATTTGCTCATGTGCGGAGGATGCTTTATAAGCGCGTTAAGTACAAATTTACATAATAGTTTGGCATTCAGATACATCACGAATATGGACACGTTTAATTGGATTCATGCCGAATGAGAGTTCTGCGTCAGAACAATGCCGTTTGCTTTTAGTTTCGCTTTTACCCTCATTCGTTTTGGCTTGTTTAGCAACTTATATTCTTCATTCTTGTTTTGTTCTGAAAACCTTTTAAAATAGCCTATAGGCTATTTATTGTGTTTAATGTTTGTACATTATAACACTTCGCTTTATTTACTGGTGTTATTTATGAATGTGTTAATGCGGTTTGTGCTTATCCGTGTTTAACCTAAACTACAACGTAACATTAATAGACATACCGGTAGGCCTACCTAAATATGTTTTCATAATTTTATGCTAGCTATCCTAAACTTAATGTATAATGAGCCGCTATAAACTTATATTTTGGCATTTTATAATCTGTGGATATTTTGATGAAAGTAACTCAAAAGTAACTAAAATAAGTAGTGTAACGCATTGCAATTTAGAGACAGTAATATTGTAATGTAACTAATTACTTTTAAAAGATAGTAACCAGTGTTGTTTTTGACAACCATCTTAGATTTAGTCTTAGTCTTTTGGACTAAAATGCTTATTAGTTTTAGTCCAATTTTAGTCACTTCTATATGTGATAGTTTTAGTCCAATTTTAGTCGAAGAAAAGTCAAAAAGGTTTTAGTCTAGTTTTAGTCAAAAAAAAGGGGAAAAGGTAGTCTTTTAACAAATTATTGTAGGTCAGTAAGTATTTTGATGTTGGGTAGTGTCACTTATAAGTTGTGAAAATAGCAGATCTATAGTTCAACACAATGTGAGCCTCCGGATCGACTATTTTCACCAATAATTACAATAATGAAGGAATGGTTTTAGACATAAAAGACATATTTGAAATACACCCATAGGTCCTCTCACCGTTTGCGACCACCCATCATGGTTAATCGTCTGTCTGTCTGAGTGCCAACAATGTGACGCGTTGAGCACGTTGTGCGCTGCACACCAGGTGGTGGGCGTAACCAAACATGGATAGAATGCTAAAACGGCTTGCCATACTAGTATGACAAAGAGTATTTAATGCTAAAACGGCTTGCCATAGTGGCAGATACTTTTTAGGTTGTAATATTTGTAACATTTTCGTCTATTCTCGTCTCGTCAACGAAAACTGACACACGTCTCGTCATGTTTTAGTCATCAACGAGCCATTTTTACCTCGTCATTGTCTCGTTATCGTCATGAAAAAAAGTGGCGTCAACAAAATGATTTCGTCATCGTCATCGTTGACGAAAACAACACTGACAGTAACTAGTAATATATAATGTATTACAATTTGGAAGTAACTTGCACAACACTGGTCTTAATATATCTATTGCGTGAAATTAACACAATTTTAACAAGTAATCCAAACTATTAATCAAAGTTGGTATCATTTGGATGTGTTTGATATCTACATTAGGTACCAACCTCTGCAGTAAGAACAATGGCGACTGCTCTCAGCTTTGCTTGCCAACTTCACTAACTACAAGAGCCTGCATGTGTACGGCTGGATATAGTCTGAAGAGTGGCCAACAGTCCTGTGAAGGCAAGAGCTCATACAAACATCGCCAATGTACTCCATTTGCTTTCACATGACAACATTTTAACATTGATTGTGTTGCATTTCTATGTGCAGGCATGGGCTCGTTTTTGCTCTATTCTGTGCATGAGGGCATCCGTGGCATTCCTCTGGACCCATCGGATAAATCTGATGCCCTTGTACCTGTGTCAGGCACCTCGCTTGCTGTGGGCATTGACTTCCATGCTGGTGAGTATGCAGATATCTTTGTGTACAAAGATACAGCGTGAAAACAACTAACTTGAGGTGTTTTGTGCTTCTTTTGCCCTGTAGAGAATGACACCATCTACTGGGTTGACATGGGGCTCAGCACTATTAGCCGAGCCAAGAGAGACCAGACCTGGAGAGAGGATATAGTGACTAATGGCATTGGACGTGTGGAAGGCATCACTGTGGACTGGATTGCAGGTGTGCAAACGTGCAAACACACATTTAAAAACACATTATATGTATACTAGTGTTTCTAACGAATTGTGTTGTTTTGTACAAACAGGTAACATCTATTGGACTGATCAAGGCTTTGATGTGATTGAGGTGGCCAGACTCAACGGCTCCTTCCGCTATGTGGTCATCTCTCAGGGTCTAGACAAACCACGTGCTATTACTGTACATCCAGCGAAAGGGTGAGGGAATGTGTCTGTATGTTTAGTGAAGGGTGAATGTGTGCCTATGAACTTGAGAAAATTGTGTATTTGTTTTTTTTTATATATTAAAAAAATGATCTTAGACTCAAGTATTTGTTTGTACAGGTATCTATTCTGGACGGAGTGGGGTCAATATCCACGTATTGAAAGATCTCGTCTGGACGGTTCTGAGAGAGTAGTTCTTGTAAATGTCAGTATCAGCTGGCCAAACGGCATCTCCATCGATTACCAGGTTTGTACATAAACTAGAACCCTATGAAATCTGTTTTATTTTTTCCCAAATTCTCTTTTTTTCTTTTTTTTTCAGATTCTTTCTAATTAATTAGAAAATAATAAATTTTCTCTAATTAATTAAAATCATGAAACATGCACAGTAATTTATTAAAAGTTTAACAAAAAATAAATGTTAAGGCCCTATGAAATGTGTTTTTCCCCCCTCAAATTCAGTTTTATTTTTTCTCAAATGATATGTTTCCATAAATTTTTTAATTAATTGATTTTATTAAAAAAATAATAATTTATTGGTATTTCATTTATTTATTTCTAGAAATATTGTGTTGGGTATTTAAATGTTTCTGGTAAATAATTTATCTGGTAAATATTCCTTAAAATTATAATTATTATATTAAGTCTGTAATAGTTTCTTCAAGTTAAACCGTATTTTTATTTTGATGGTTTGTTGTGAAGACCCTTTTTTTTTTCTCAAAAGAAACAGTAATAAGCTCATAAAGTGACTTTCAAAGCATTAGAGATTATTATTAGAGATTGTTCAAATACTCGGCAGAAGCTGAAAGCATAGTAGTAACTGAAACTGCTCAGGTTTCATGCAGGGTTCATATTTAAATAGTTTTTTTACGTCTTAATATTTATAGACACTAGTTCATATCATGTTTTTATTCAAGTGTACTAACCTACTTTTGATTTATTTATCTGTGACATTCAGCGTTATACAGCAAATTCCATTTTTATGGCTGGATTCCGCAATTCAAATTGTAACACTGAAGACTGGAGTAATGACTACTGAACACTCAGTTTTGCCATCACAGGAATAAATTTTTGAAAATATATTGATGTAAACCGTTAAATGAAATTGTTTTTTAAATGCATTTTTGAACATTTTTCTTCACAAAAAAAAAAAAAACTTTCGAACCCCAGATTTTTGGTTTATTTGGTTTTTACTTAATTTTTCATTTAATTAATTAATAAAATGAAATTAAAATGTATCCTAGCAGTGAAACTACTACTGTACTGTAAGTGCTATATCACTAATGTTGTACAATGTGTAGGAGGGCCTGCTGTATTGGTGTGATGCCCGTACAGACAAAATCGAGCGCATAAATCTGGAAACTGGAGAGAACCGTGAGCTGGTGCTGTCTAGTAACAACATGGACATGTTTGCTGTTTCTGTCTTCGAGGACTACATCTACTGGAGTGACAGGTGCAAAGAGATTCCTTTAATATTGCTTAAAATTACCTTTTTAACTGTCTCCTTTAATTCATATTCATATTCATTTATGATCTCAAAAGTTTTTATCTTACTACTGCAGTAGATTTTACAGGTAATGAGCTTTTTATCTTCTCATATTTCCAATAGGACACATGCCAATGGCTCCATCAAGAGAGGAAACAAGGACAACGCCACAGATATGGTATATCTGAGAACAGGAATTGGCGTACAGCTCAAAGACATTAAAGTCTTCAACCGTGCAAGACAGCAAGGTGTGTATCCTCCTAAAAAAACACTCTAAAGAACTTCTTTTTAGTATAGATTTCCAGTCAACCAAGAGACCCTAGTATATAAAAAGTTGGATTTTAACAACAGCAACTTTGTTTATTTTAATATCTTAATATTGTTTGCAGGTACCAATGTCTGTAAAGTGAACAATGGTGGTTGTGAACAGCTGTGTCTGTTCCGTGGTAATGGTAATCGTACCTGCGCCTGCGCACATGGCATGCTGGCAGAGGATGGCCACAGCTGTAGGGATTACGATGGCTACCTCCTCTACTCGGAGCGGACTATACTAAAGAGCATTCATCTATCGGATGAAACAAATCTCAATGCTCCTATAAAACCCTTCGAAGACCCGGAGCACATGAAGAACGTCATCGCCCTTACCTTTGACTACAGGGGTGGTGGTGGAAAGGGAGCCAATAGAATCTTCTACAGTGACATTCACTTTGGTAACATTCAGCAGATCAGCGATGATGGCTCTGAACGCAAAACCATTGTGGAAAGTAAGTGCCCGATCTTATCATTCCTTTTTTTATTATTCTGTATTGTGCCGACCAACCGAATGAGGCTAATATCAATACTAACAATCAAAAGTGGTAATAAAACCTTTAGTTTCATTGATCAAAAAAGACTTTTATGTAATTACAAAAACAATCTGTTTCTAATAAATGCTGTTCTTTTGAACATCTATCCATCAAAAATTCCTGAAAAATGGTTTCCAAAATGGTTTTCATGGTTTCCAAAAAATTAGCAGCACAATTGTTTTCAACATTGATCATTATATAAAAAAAAAGAAACAATCTTACTTAAGCATCAGACCTTTGCCATGTCGCGCCGTGCCGCATCCAGTGTAGACAGCATGATAGGTTCTATTGTATTTTGTCATGTCGCATCCAGTGTAGACATGGTGTAAGAAGCCACATAATCTCACAGAAGGATTTATTTCAAACACTCGACTGAATTATGAAGTAAGTTTGGAGTAAAAACAATATTAAATGTGTACTTTCAGATCTAGCAGCATTTACTACACAGAGCCGTAGTTCACTGAGAAGCTACGGGACGCACCAGATTCTAGAGAGCATTTGATTGGACAAAGTTTGTTGAGAAGCTGAAGTGCAGGGTGATGTCATCAAAATCAATGATCCATATTGGCGGATGTTAGAGACTGTATGTTTTGAATGCTTATATCTTCTAAATGCGAATTTTGTCATCGTTTTGGAGCACACTAGTTTATAGATAATCTTAAGGCTAATATTTTCATACTAAAAGCCAATAAACTTCCATTTTGATTTCACTTTAAGACATAACCAACAGTTTAAGAGAGTACTTGACAAGACGGGTATTTTTAGTTAATTTTGTGTGCATGTGTCGTTCAAGAGCAAGGAGTCGTGAAAGAGAAATCAATTTGGCGTTTGCACGTTATATGAAACACTGCTATCTCTCTCTGTGTGTGCATGCAAATGAGTGCTGAAATTAAATTCTCTTTCACCTCTTCATGCGCTTGAATGGTCTAAAATCCTTGAATGTTTAAATCGGCAAGACTTGATCAACTGTGATCCGTTTTACATCTACAAGCAAGTGAACAACACGAGTCAAGAAGGGATTTTATTTCACTATTTAAGATGATACATTTGGGTAGCCTGACTGGAAAACCTCATAGCCCCGGGGACATCAGGCTAGCGATTTTGCACAACAAATGCTTCTGCATTTTATCCTCATTGTTGAGGAGGGGTGTCCAGCTCCACAGGGTTAAAGGGCTGCACTACGGCTCTTCCTGGACACATAACACACCCACAACCTTTGCAGCACCTTTGTCCCAATGACAGCAGCTCTCGGCGAAATTTGTTTGACATGAAAGCATAGAGCAGTGGATTGGCTACAGCCGAGGAGCTCGCTAGCAGCCGAGCAAGGATGGCGAAGTTGAGATGATGTGTACGTATACTGCTGTTATTGATACTGATGAGAAAGAACATGAGGATGTAGGATGGCAACCAGCAGATGGTGAAAACTAACACCAACAGGATCGATGTCTTGGTCACCTGATTCTGGTAGCGCTCCAGTTGTGACGAGGTACCTTGCAGTCGCGTCCTTCGTAGGAAGCTGTAGAGTTTGGTGTACATGACGACAATGATGATCAGAGGGAAACCAAAGCCAAACAGAAACAGAACAGTACTGTAGACCAACTGGCTGATGTCTGTTAGAAATGCAAAGCAGTGGATGGGAGCAGTTCTCAATTTGCGGAAAGCGAACTGAGGTGCTGCGAGAGCCAAGGCTGGCACCCACATGAGAACCACAGTAACCCGCAACCAGCGGCGCAGTCGAAAACGATATGTCCAAGTGGGGTACACCACAATCAGGTAGCGCGTTACCGCTAAGGCAGATAGAGTAAAAACACTCGCTGAGTTACAGGCCACTCCCAGGAAACTGATGACTTTACATAGGATACAGCTGAAGGGCCAGTAGCCCAGTGCTATAGCGGCGGTGTGGAAGGGCAGGCAAATGAGCATTAGTAGATCTGAAGCACTCAGGGCTAAAAGTAATGTATCTGTTCCTTGAAGAGACTGGAGTCCATTTTTCCTCCTCCGTCCAGTCAGGACATAGATGACCAGCGAGTGTCCCACCAGCCCGATTACCATGACTATTGCGTCCAGAGTGGGAGCTAAAACCTGTGTCAGTTTCCAGCTCAGACTCCCACAATCATGGCTAATATTCATACTGTCCCAGTGCGGATCGTCTTGATATACACTGAAGAGCAGTTTATTGAAGTGTAAATGACACGTTTAACCTCAAGATGAATATTGTCGTCTGCTTCAGACTAATAATTAGCCCTTTTGAGAGTTAATAACTTCCTCACATGGTAAAGCATCGCTCGTTGGGGTGTTTACTCCAAGAGATAAAGGGAGTCTCTGTCTGGGTGGTTGTTAGCAGTTTTTCTGTAAATAGAGGACAAAATACTTTTTTACAGTGTTTATATATATATATATATATATATATATATATATATAATATATATTTTTTTTATATATAAAGTTTCTGTAACATACGCAGGATATGTCCAAAAGATAATGACTGGTCGCTGCCCAGTCAGTTAACATTAGGATTCATAATTTCACATTTAATAATATAAACAACAAAATCAAGTAACCAAACAAATAATTTTGAGCATCAACTATTTAAAAATCTAAATTAATGAAATTCAAATAAAAAAAAATAGTTATAATATAATATAAAATTATAATTGACGATAAGTTATTATATTATATTATATTATATTATATATTATATTATATTATATTATATTATATTATATTATATTGAATTTGTATGCTGGCAGCATTTTTCAGTATTTTAGTCAGTGCTATTTTAATACTTTTTGAATAAATAAGAATAACCACAAAAATATGAATAACTACTGTAATATATATACATATGTGTAATAAGTAGT
>NC_133378.1:24631407-24715424 GCF_049309525.1 Garra rufa | reverse complement strand
TAGGATTCATAATTTCACATTTAATAATATAAACAACAAAATCAAGTAACCAAACAAATAATTTTGAGCATCAACTATTTAAAAATCTAAATTAATGAAATTCAAATAAAAAAAAATAGTTATAATATAATATAAAATTATAATTGAGGATAAGTTATTATATTATATTATATTATATTATATTTTATTATATTATATTTTATTATATTGAATTTGTATGCTGGCAGCATTTTTCAGTATTTTAGTCAGTGCTATTTTAATACTTTTTGAATAAATAAGAATAACCACAAAAATATGAATAACTACTGTAATATATATACATATATGTGTAATAAGTAGTTATTATATTTTAGTAGTATTGTATTTTTGTATTTTCAATTTTTATTTAATTATTAATTATTTACTTTTAATTTTAACTTTTTATTTCAGTTTTACCAATTTTTATTTTGTTTATTTTTAATGCAACATTTTCATTCAGTTTTTTTCATCTAAAATTTGACTTTTTTTCAGGTTTATTTTAATTAACAGAAATTATTTAAATTTAACATTTTTTTTTGTAGTTTTAGATTCCAGTAGAATCGAGTATAAGGTGTTATTTTACATTATATTATATTATGTTATATTATATTATATTATATATTTTTATTTTAGTTCTTTTTTATTTAATTGTTAGTGTTTTACTTTTAACTTTATTTCAGTTTTAGTAATTGTTATTTTATTGCATTTATAAAATTTCTACTTTTCAGAAAAACAAAAAAAAAACTTTGTATAAGTATTACATTCAAGTAGAATCAAGTATAAGGTATTATATTATATTTTTATGAACCTATTGGATTTTGTATGCTGGCAGCATACAATATTCATGAATATTCACTATTTACTTGTTAGTCATTTTACTTTTACTTTTACTTTTAATTTATTTCAGTTTTAGTAATTTTGTACTTCAGCTTAAATGTATTTTATTTCAGTTGCCAATGCAACATTTCTAATTTTTTTTTATTTACATTTTTCATCTAAAATTAGTAATTTATATCAGGTTTATTTAAATTAACAGAAAAAATATTTTTATTAGTTTTACAATCAAAGATTTCTAGTATCACCATACGCATTTGTATTTCATAATTTGTAATGTGAAAAGTTCCTCTCGCATGTGATGATATTAAACATCATGTCTTATTTGAAAGTATGAAAGGTGCTTACCTTACAGCCATACATGATTGCTGTTTGCTCGTATTGATTGAGTGAAACCAGGCAACCCTGCAAAACGTGATTCCCTGCATCTGCTACATTACGAACAGTCGATTCTACTTGAATTTAATTGCCCAATGCAGCTTTCCTCTTATGATCAATTAAATGACTCTTCAGATTCATTCCAGCTCTTTTAGCTTGGCTATTCCAGGACTTCTTATTCAGGACTCTCCTCGGTCTGTCCTAATGACAGATTCTCTTGTGGAGGTGGAGAAGTAGTAGGAGGGACAACTAACAACAAACATCATAATGGTCCTCCTGACCTCCAAGTTCAAAGTACAATGGGTGGTTGTTCAGGTATCATCATCTAATGCATCGATTGTCAGGTTTACTGACCTTTTCTCAGAACATCGTCGTTTCTATGATGACGTCTCGCCTGTTAACTTACAGTAGGCGGTGGCTATTACGCAAGTATCTTAATATTCTTTGTTTGCCTAAAGACTGATGTGTTTTACAGGATCGTTATTGTTTTTTGGAGCAAAAGTAAACGGCTTGGTTGAGTGTCCTTCCTGTTTAGTGGTCAAGTAATCACTGTCGTAAAGCAGCCATGCAGATAGATGCAGCCCCTCATGAGCTCATACAATTTTTTGAAGGATGACTTATTCAGTATGACTTTGACTTATTTAGACTCTTTGCACGGTGCTGACTGAAGCGCATTGCTTCACATTGCTTCTGTCTGAGACTCTTCCAGCAGTCCTCTCTTTGTGGAAGAACTAGTCACCGTGGTTAAAGAGATTCACCGAGGGAGGGGTCTTTGTATGCACAGGCACCCATCCATGAAATGACCGGATGACACTAAGCCACTAAACACACATGCACCAGCAACAACGCTATCTCACAGCACGCTGAAACCAACATGCACACATATCATGGGATTAAACCGTTCACTGGAACGGAATAAGGAGTTTAAAAGAGATGTTTTGGACTTGCCCTGTGTTAATCACAGATCTGATTTACTCTGTGAAGGTTATATGACAATAATCCAGTTTGAAGTTGTTGCCATCCTTTCCCAGAATTTAAAAAAAGCCTAGTTATTGATTCATTTTTAGCTGTGCTTTTGGAAGCAGTAGAGCTACAGGAATAGTTTGTTTCAGAGTAAATACAGTATAGAGAATTATAATTAAGAAAAACAGACTAGATGTTCCTGGATCAGAAACAAGCAGTCAGAGCAGGATTCTCTGTTTACGTCCTTGTTTTAAGACAATTTTTTTCTTCTTCTTTGCATTTGTACAGATGTAGGATCAATTGAAGGTTTGGCTTATCACCGGGGTTGGGACACACTTTACTGGACCAGCTACACCACCTCCACCATCACACGGCACACTGTGGACCAGAGTCGCACTGGAGCGTTTGACAGAGACACTGTGGTCACTATGTCCGGGGACGATCACCCCAGAGCCTTTGTTCTGGATGAATGCCAAGAGTATGAATGTCGTATTTCAAATTTGTCATGATGCAATGCTGTTTTAATCATTTTGCTGGGCCTACAATCCTAAGAGTTACTACCCTACTAAATACCAAAAACATTGTTGTTTCTAATTTTATGCAAAACAAATATCACAAGCCTTAATTTTAGCTTTGACTGCCAAAGTGATGTTCACATAATTAGTGATTATAATAATTGATTTATAGTTTTTTTTACAATTAATAAAACCTTTTGTTTTGACCATTAAAGTGATTTTCACATAGTTCATTGTAATAATTGATTTATAATTTTCATGTAACAATTTTTAACAATAACTTTGTAGGGATCGTTCACCCAAAAATAAAAAATAAGATTTTTTTAGTTAACTATCCCTTTAATAATGTATAATTGTTTAAATACATTAATAATATATTTATTTAATATTGTACCTTATCCCTGTTGCCTACTTTGGCCTTAAAGGATTAGTTTACTTCCAGAACAAAATTGTACAGATAATTTACTCACCCCCTTGTCATCCAAGATGTTCATGTCTTTCTTTCTTCAGTCGTAAATAATTGTTTTTTGTGGAAAACATTTCAGGAATTATCCCCATATAGTGGACTTCTATGATGCCCGTGAGTTTTAACTTCCAAAATGCAGTTTAAATGCAGCTTCAAAGGGCTCTAAATGATCCCAGCCAAGGAAGAAGGGTCTTATCTAGTGAAGCGAATGATTATTTTCTAAATTTATGTACTTTATATACTTTTTAACCTCAAATGTTTGTCTTGTCTAGCTCTGTGATGCGCATGCATACTCTGTGTAATCCAGTTCAAGACAGTAAGGGTATGTCTAAAAACTCGCATCCCATTTTCTCCTCCAACTTCAAAATCATCCTACATCACTGCAGAAGTACCAACCACATGTTTACAAAGTAATCATGCAAAGAAGGTCAAACCTTAAAAAAAAAGGTAAAACGGCGATGTAGGACGATTTTGAAGTTGGAGGAGAAAATGAGATGGGAGTTTTTCTACATACCCTAACTGTCTTTAACCAGACTGCACAGAGTATGCATGCGCATCACAAGGCTAGACAAGTTGAGCATTTGCGGTTAAAAAGTGTATAAATTGTACATAAAAAAGAAAAAAAAACGATCTTGTATATGGAAAAGTCCACTATAAGGAGAAAATTCCTGAGATGTTTTCCTCAAACAACATAATTTCTTTCCAACTGAGAAATGTAAGGCATGACCATCTTGGATGGCAAGGGGGTGAGTAGTTTATCTGTACATTTTTGTTCTGGAAGTGAACTAATCCTTTAATCTTGTGTTGCTTTTGATGTGAGTAGATGTCACATGTCAGTTTATATTTTTAAATTCCATTTTCTGTGCTCTTTATTTCAGCTTGATGTTCTGGACTAACTGGAATGAACAGGCTCCCAGTATCATGCGAGCATCTCTTTCTGGAGCGAACGTCCTTGTGATCATCGGCAGTAACATCCGCACCCCCAACGGCCTGGCTATTGACCACCGCGCTGAGAAAATCTATTTCTCAGATGCCACATTTGACAAGATTGAGCGCTGCGAGTATGATGGCAGCCGGCGCTTTGTGAGTTCCTTTGTATTTTTCTTATTTTTATTTTGTTTGTTCATGGGAAAGTGAGAGTTAGGTCATGACTGTAACAATGCAAAGTTCCTGAGCTTGACATTATGTATACCTTGCAAAATTAATGAATGTAAATTGTATCTTTTCAGGTGGTCCTGAAAAACGAGCCAGTGCATCCTTTCGGTTTGGCTGTGTATGGTGACTACATCTTCTGGACAGACTGGGTGCGCAGAGCTGTGCTCAGAGCTAATAAATACGGCTCAGATATGAAAGTCCTACGTGCCGACATTCCTCAGCAGCCAATGGGCATCATTGCTGTGGCCAAAGACACCAATAGCTGTGAGTTTTGTACTGAAGACTGTCTTATGTGTTTTATGAGTTATGGTTTAAATATTTATTTATTTTTATATTTATTTGCACGTGTTCGCATTACAAGTAACATGAGTTACGTAATCAGATTAGAAGTAACTAGTAAAGTAACACATTACTTTTTAATTGACAAGAAAATATCTGAGTTACTTTTTCAAATAAGTAACACCAGTTACTTTGTTTTCCCAATTATTGACTGACGTTAAGAGAAATTGGATATGCAAAGGCGTTGTGTGTGCGGTGTAAACATGATGTTACTATAGTTATAGACTAAATGTGAACATGCATTAATTCATCTCACTCGCAAAAAAAAAAAGAGATTATTAACTAATGTCTTTGCTGCTGACTTTTGAGGATCAGGGTTAACCATACTAATAAGCAAAATTACTTTAGATAAAGCTTTATTGTTTTTTTTGTTTTTTTGATTGCTGAAGAGTGTTGAACCTTCTCCTGCGTTCTACTGTACAGACGTGAATTTACTTTTCTGTCAGCCTAAGGCTTATTCATTTTACTTTTTGGTGTGAAAGGGCTGTTACATTTACAAAAAATATAACTTTTTGTAATACAAACAAACAAGCAAGTCTTGCCCAGATTTAAAAAGTAATGCAAAAGTAACATAATTAGTTACTTTTTTTAGGAAGTAGCGCAATATTGTAATGCATTACTTTTAAAAGTAACTTTCCCTAACACTGGTTATTATAGTTAACAAAAACGTAAACATAAAACATAAAAAAAAAAATGATCTGAAATCATATATAAAACTTTAAGATTATTTAATTTCAGCTAGTTGAGAAGGTAACTTTTTTTTTTCATTTTCGTTTAGTTTATCATGATGTATTAAAATAACTCAAATTAAACATAATAAAATTGATTTAATATAAATTTTAAATGATTTTAAATAAAATTGATAAAAAATATGTAGACATTTAAAAACAGCAACTAATAAAAATGACTAAAATACAAAAACTTTAAAATTCAAATGAAAATATAAAATAAACTTTATATTCAAACTAAAATCTAATTCAAGATATCAATCTTATTGATACTAAAGTAACGCTGCTCTCAAATGGCCTGAAAGGGTGAATGTGTATTTTTTTATTTATTAGTTTATTCATATTATTTATTTTTATACTTATTCATTTACACTAGAACATAATTCCAATCAAAAAGTCAGTAAAATTCAAAAATTAACCAAAAAAAAAAGCCAGCCTTGAAATTCATTTGAAAGTGGTCATTTGTGTTTGCGTGTGTGTCTGTAGGTGAGTTTTCTCCATGTCTCACCAATAATGGAGGCTGTCAGGACCTGTGTCTGCTCACATCAGAAGGACGAGTCAACTGCAGCTGCCGTGGAGAGCGCAAACTACTGGGAGACAACACCTGTGTTGGTGAGAAAGATAAATGAGGAAGCTAGTTGCTAAATAAGCCTCTTCTGAATATGCTCCATTAGTTTCCTCTGAAAACTACAGCATAATCTAAAAGCATATCTTCTGTCTCCCAGCGGAGAACACAACCTGTAACAGCGTGGATGAGTTTGAATGTGGCAACGGCGATTGTATCGACTACAGCCTGACTTGTGACAGTCTCGGCCACTGCAAGGACAAGTCTGATGAGAAGCAGTCCTACTGCGGTAAGTATGACGCTTCATAGTTTTCATAAGCATTTCTTAATCTGTACCTAATCAATGCTTGATATTCTAAGTATTACATTTATTTATTTATTTATTTTTTTGCAGCAAACCGCATGTGTAAGAAGGGCTACCGGCGCTGCATTAATGGACGCTGTATCAAACACAGCTCCTGGTGTGATGGCACTGATAACTGTGGAGATGGTTCAGACGAGCTGCCATGTAACAGTAAGTAGGGTGTGGTTGTTTAATAGAAATGGAGAGATAAAGGAAAGGAGAAGTACAAAACCCTGAAACCTGAAATATTTAGTTGCATGGTTGACTAAAAAAAGCACAGCCATAATAAATCCTCACTGTATCCTTTTCTGTTTACTTCAGTGACTCTGTGCAGCGGTGCTGAGTTTCAGTGCAAAGACGGTTCCTGCATCAACAACTCCAGTCGCTGCAATCAAGTGGTGGACTGTGAGGATGCCAGTGATGAGATGAACTGCAGTAAGTATTTATCTAAAAATATGTATTTGCAGCAATAGCCAACAATACAGTACATTGTATGGGTCAAAATGATAGATTTTTCTTTTATGACAAAAATCATTAGGATATAAAGTAAAGATCATGTTCCATGAAAATATTCTGTCAATTTCCTACCATACATATATCAAAACTTAATTTTTGATTAGTAATATGCATTGATAAGAACTTCATTTGGACAACTTTAAAGGCAATTTTCGCAACATTTTTTGCAACCTCAGATTCCAGATTTTCAAATATTACCAAATAGCCAAATATTGTCCTATCCTAACAAACCATACATCAATGGAAACCTTATTTATTCAGCTTTCAGATGATGTATAAATCTCAATTTACAAAAATTGACCCTTATGATTGGTTTTGTAGTCCAGGGTCACATATGATTGATTACTAAACTACAAGACAAAAAACAACAACAATAGCACCCTTAAGTATAACGTTGGGGACATATGTTCTCTTGAACAGATACAATTTTTGGTACCTTCTCTTTCAGGCCCCACTGACTGCTCCAGTTACTATCTTGTTGGAGTGAAGGGTGTGACCTTTGATAGATGTGAGTTCACTACGCTCTGCTACGCCCCCTCCTGGCGCTGTGATGGCTCCAATGACTGCGGAGACTACTCTGATGAAAGAAGCTGTCCAGGTCAGACTCTTCACACACACAGCGTGCACTGACACATCCCCTCATTCTCACAGCAAGTAAAATATGTGTGATATTGTATAATGAAATTGACCTCTTACTTTCTTTCCCACAGAGAAAAGGAAGCACAGTTGTCCGGTGAACTTCTTTGCGTGTCCGAGCGGCCGCTGTATTCCCTTGAGCTGGACCTGTGACAAGGAGAATGACTGTGAGAATGGAGCGGATGAGTCCCACTGCGGTTAGTGAACGTCTCTCTGCCTTTTCACAAGATTAATTTACATTTTTCTGTTCTTACTTTTTTTTTTTTACAGTAGATGTTATTTCAAATCTGTTTAGAATTCATCTTAATACTCCATCTTTGGTGTACTTAATGTTCTCAAGATGCAAGTAAAACAATGCGTATTGTTTTCAGGGCCATTCCATTTATGATAATATTAATAATAATCACAATAATAATTAATAATAATAACAATGCTTAAATTATTTTTCATGGCCATTTTGGCCTTCATTAAAACACTTATTGCCTTCATAGTAATAAAAATAATAATAATTATGTTTAGATTTTTTTTCAGGGCCATTTTGGCCTTTACGAAAACACTTATTCCATTTATAATAATTATTATCATCATCTATAGAAATATTCAGGGGCATTTTTGTCTTCATGAGAACATTTCTTTAACTGTAATATTAATAATGATCATAATCATAACAATAATGGTTACATTGTTATTATAATCTTTAGAATTTTCATTTTTGTCTTCATGAGAACATTTCTTGAATAGTACTAATAATAATATTAACAAGGACAACATCAATAATAATAGATTTTTATAGTTTATTTTTTAAGTTCAAAATATTATCTAATACCTTAATATTTAATCATGAATACTGTATGCATGTAATTATAAAAAAATGAAATAGATTATAAATTTAAATACAAAAGTACAACCAGAGTAGATTAGAACAGAATATAGTTCATTATATCACTACCTTTATAAAACAGAGGTATTTTAAGAATCCGGGGCATTTTTGACAAAAGTCTGGTTCTTTTCTGACCATGACCACAGCTACACTTGATAATTGTGTTTATTATATTTAGATTCTTAGACGATAAGTTTGTTTATTCTTGTTCTTGCAGATAAGTTCTGTGCATCAAATCAGTTTGAGTGTGGGAACCACCGTTGTATCTCCAAATCCTGGGTATGTGACGGCGCTGACGACTGTGGAGACGGCACTGATGAGGACAGCAGATGCAGTGAGTCACATTACAACTTACATCAACAAACAAAGCTTTGACCTCAGATAAAATGTGTTTATCCTCACTGCAAATGAACCCATATTTAATGCGCTCCGGGTCGTACTTTTTACCTTTGCTCATGGTTTTTGAGAATGTCACGCAATCTGTCCATATTGGCATTGGTTTAATTTGGCAAGCTACCAATGGAAAAATTCGCGTCACTGAGGAGTTTGTTTGGACGCAAGACATTTGACGTCAACAAACAATGGTGATGTTTTTGTCATCAAATTGTCATTTTTTTATTCACCATCAAGTCCAAACCTGTATTAGTTGTTTTTTTTTTTGCTTTCTGTTGAGCACAAATAAGGATATTTTTAAAGAATTTTGGTAACCAAACAGTTGTTGGTAGCCATAGTATTAAATAAATGCAATGGAAGTCGGTGGCTAGCGTCAACTGTTCGGTTGCCAGCATTCAGTTTATGTCTTTGTTACCCATTATGAATCTCAGTGTCAATCTAGTTAAGGCTGGATGATGAAATGTGTAAGAAACTCTGTTTATGTATCTCTTTCAGAGACAAAGACTTGCAGTCCAGAGGCATTCCAGTGTCCTGGCTCTCACATGTGTATTTCTCAGCGCTGGAAGTGTGATGGCGATAAAGACTGTCCTGATGGTGCAGATGAGGGAATTAAGGCTGGTTGTGGTGAGTTGCAAGAGGAAGAATCACTTGTGCCCTGAAACTCTACCAATGTTGTTCTAGTCACAGAATCCTGTCTTTGCAACTGTAATATTGTAATCTTAAAGGTCCACTGAAGTGCCTTGAAACACGCAGCGTTCTTCTATGTGGTGACGTTCTTTTAACTGAAACAAAAACATATCGCTAAGCCCCGCCCACTTATTTTGAACAGCCAATAGCGTACCATTAATATCTGCTCGGGCCAGAGCCGTTGAGCTCGGTAAAGCCGCATTTGTAAGCTTATGACAGCCACAGACTAATAAATTACCCCACAGATTCAATATGAAACTCTTGCTAAAACGAAATAGTGATAATAATCATGCTGAGGCTGTGTAGTTTAATACATGCCGAGTCCGACCGCGCATATGAGCGCATATGATCTCCTCCGCATCTCTGTGTAGGGGGCGGGACTCTACGGACTTTAGAGCGCATTTGATTGGACAGAACGTTTGATCAGAAACTGAAGTGCGCGGTGATATCATCAAAATCCTTGATTCATATTGGCGGAAGTGACGAGACTGGAAGTTTTGAATGCCCATTTCTTGTAAAAGCGAATTTTGTCATTGCTTTGAAGCACACTAGCTTATAGATAATCTTAAGGCTAATATATTCATACTAAAAGCCAAAAAATTTTAATTTTGATTTCAGGGGGACTTTAATTTCCTTCTATTTATTTGTATGTATCTCTTTATTCTCTCCTTTAAGTGTTCAATAAGACCTGTGATGACTCTGAGTTCCAGTGTCAGAATTATCAGTGTATTCCCAAAAACTTCATGTGTGATCATGATGTTGACTGCCGCGATGGCTCCGATGAGTCGCCTGAGTGTGGTAAGCATGTGGTGACCATTTTAGTTTATCTTCTAGTGTTCTTTTTATCAGTAGTCACAGACCAACGCAGTGAATCATATACTAAGTCAGATGTTGTCTTCCCTTTTATAATATAGAATATCCCACATGCGGACCGAATGATTTCCGCTGTGCTAATGGCCAGTGCCTGAAGCAGAAGAACTGGGAGTGTGATGGAGAGTTCGACTGTAGAGACCAATCAGACGAAGCTCCTAAAAACCCACTTTGCACAGACTCAGGTGCGTATGGTAACCTTAAAGGACAAGGTGAAAATTGTGGTTGTTACTACGTTATTTTTTTTTTATGGTTGTAACAAAAAAATTAAATACATATTTTTACTAATTTAAAGTGAACAGTAGGATTTTTAATGTTTTTTTGCAGAAGTCTTTTCTGCTCACCAAGCCTGCATTTATTTGATCCAAAATACATCAAAATCAGTAATATTGTGAGATATTTTTACTATTTAAAATAACTGCTTTCTATTTGAATATATTTTAAAATGTAATTTATTCCTTTGATCAAATTTTTAGCATCATTACTCCAGTCTTCAGTGTCACATGATCCTTTAGAACCCATTCTATATGTTGATTTGCTGTTCAAGGAACTTTTTTTTATTATTATCATCAATATTTAAAACAGTTGAGTACATCAGGATTCTTTGACGAATAGAAAGATCCAATGATCCAATGTCAAGATGAATGTTAAAGTCCCCAAAGACTAGGAGTGGGCTGCCATCCTCTGGAAAAAAGGACAGCAGCCCATCCAGCTCTTCTAAGAAGATGCCAAGTTGACTAGGAGGGCAGTAAATTACCACAACATGGAGTTTGATAGGAGATATTATAGTGATTGTATGAGATTCAAATGAGTTATAATTGCATAGAGGAGAATGGGTTGAGTATTTCCAGTTGTTAGAAATAAGAAGTCCCGTAACCCCACCCCTTCCAGTCTGACGAGGGGTGTGAGAGAAGGAGAATTTATTAGATAGAGCGGCTGGGGTTGCAGAGTCTTCTGGACGTATCCAGGTCTCAGTCAAACCTAGGATGCTCAGGCCAGATTGCAAAGAAAATGCTGAAATGAAGTCAGCTTTGTTGACAGCTGACTGACAGTTCCAGAGTCCAACCGTGAAAGAGAAAGGTTCAGTAGAAGAGGTGTGGATAGGACGCAGGTTAGAAAGATTGCGTCAACGTGTGCGTGTGATGTTAGTGCGGTGTGTAGAGAGCACCAGAATGAATTGGAAACACATGATAGAGGAGGACAGAAAGAAGAGTGAAATAAAGGAAAGGAGTACTTAAGTGTGTTGTTGGTTTAAGTCGCGCAGGGAAAGTCGCTGGTCTTTACTCTCGTCGGTCTTCACGCGAGGATGCTTCAGCGTCAGCTGATACAACACAGTTAAATGCACCACCAATCAATACTTTAGTGATAGCAGCTGGGGACGCCCACTCGGCTGAGTCAGTCCCAAATGGATCCTACGCAAATGGGTCAAACCGAAACGAAAAAGTAACACACTTTGCACTTTTAAGCGTGCTCAGGAAGGGAGCGATATCACAAACAAAAGCTTCCCTTGGCCGTCGGCTCAGTATTTCAATTTGATTTGAATAAGAGCAATCAAAACTATAATTTAGAACGAAATCACCAGGAAAACAAATAGAAACAAACAAATACTCTCTAGCAGCAACAAAATGCAAATAGAAACTAATAAGTCAATGAATAGAAAACAAGGACGTGTTTATCTAGCAGCAACAAATGTAACAACCGCCTATTTAAAATACAGAATTTAAGTAGTCACTTACGCGTAAGGTCCTGTCCGCACCAGAGGACTGAAAATCAATTAATCAAATTCGGGATTATCAAATTTACTGTGATAATCCCGAAATAAAGACATTAAACTATATGCAACAACTGAATTGATGCTTCTAAAAGCAACGCAGTTTAACCGAAGACTATGCACGCAGATATCCATGCCCGTGCGCGTCTGTGTATTTAACTGCAACGCGCACGTCGCGCAGCCTTTTACGCAGAAATACATGCAGTTTAGGAATAGTTGGTTGCACAAGTTTGTATAGTTAATTGTGTTGTAAATGCAATTGTCAAGCAGTTTGTGATGCATTTTGGAAACAGGAGGTGAGCCCCTGGTCTAATGCGCCACCTGGCTTGAGAAACCCGTTCTCAAAGACTTACTTTTAGTCATTATTTCGGTAGCATACATATTCTGAATGCCTTCGGCAGAATTCAAATTAACCATTTTAATCTAGATTAATTCCAAGATTACAGTGAGATTAATCTAGATTAAAAAATTAATCTATGCCCACCACTAATATATATATATATATATATATATATTACAAAAGATTTCTATTTCAGATAAATGCTGTTCTTCTGAACTTTCTATTTATCAAAGAAACCATAAAAAATATACTCAGTAGTTTTCAACATAATAAAAAATATGTTTGATCAGCAAATCAGAATATTAGAATGATTTCTGAAGGATCATGTGACTGGAATAATGATGCTAAAAATTTAGCTTTGAAATCACAGGAATAAATTACATTTTAAAATATATTCAAACAGAAAACAGTTGTTTTAAATAGTAAAAATATTTCAAGATTTGACTGTTTTTGCTGTACTTTGGATCAAATAAATGCAGGTTTGTTGAGCAGAAAAGACTTCTTTAAAAAGCATTAGACCTTTCATCACAATATGATCTTGTCTTTGAATGCAAACCTGCGTGAAATTGCAAAGAGCAGGGTTATATTACAGTTGCATGTCTAACAATAAAAACCTTTGGTAATAAACAGGCTCTTGTGGGTTCTGGAAGTGTGCCAGATGTGTAATGTAGTGTGTTAAAGGAGCTTAATGCTGTTCAATTCACTGCTTCATTAGAAGTGCAACTTCCTGTGGCAGTATTAATTCTGGATCGCTGACTGGGATGGAATGACTTTATGAATATCTGGCTATGGGTGACCTTTTACAGCATTAATTTGTACTTTTTAAAATCTATTACACCAAGTACAAAAGTTCCAAAAGAACCTTGGTGTTCTTAAAAGTTCTTTGAAGTTCCTTGAAGTTCCACGTATGTGCAAACACTAGGGGAGGGTTTATCAGAGTGGCGTAATATTATCAAAAAATGTCCATTACAGTCAATATCATCACTGATATTCATGAAACGCAGAACAAAAACTTTACAGATTGTTGTTTTGTTTTTCTCCATAGAGAGGCGCTGTAATGACACTGCCTTTTTCTGCACCAATGGCAAGTGTGTGAACGAGACATTGCTGTGTGACGGTAATAATGACTGTGGCGACGGCTCTGATGAGAACAACTGCTTCATCAATGAATGTCTCAACAGTAAGCACAGCGGCTGCACACAGCTCTGCGAAGACCTCAAGATTGGCTTCAAGGTATGTATATATTTTTATATATAATTTGCATGTCATACTTAATTAGTTGGACATAACAATAATGAATGCATGACATGCCTCTTACCCGGCCTCTGCAGTGCCGGTGTCATCCAGGTTTCCGACTGAAGCATGATGGGAAGACGTGTGTGGATGTGGACGAGTGCACCACCACGTACCCTTGCGCTCAGCGTTGCATTAACACGCACGGTAGCTTCCACTGTCTCTGTGTTGATGGCTTTGTCCAACGTCCCGACGACCCCACCAGCTGCAAATCTACATCTGGTGAGCCCTCTGGTGTTCTATTATCTTCTACTGTAGGTTTATTAACTATGGGAGTGGGTTTATTTCTCAGAGTAATAAGTGTTTAGTACAGAGTGTCATAAAAAACTGACATTGTTAGTTAAATGATTAGTTTAATTTCTTAACTCATTAATTTACTCACCCCCATGCCATCCAAGATGTTAATGTCTTTCTTTCTTCAGTCAAAAAGAAAGGATTTTTGTCCATATAGTGAATTTTAATGGGGATCAATAGGTTGAAGGTTCAAATTGCAGTTTCAGTGCAGCTTCAAAGAGTTCTACACAATCCCAACCATGGAATAAGGGTCTTATCAAGCAAAACAAATCAGCCATTTTCTAAAAAAAATATTAAAATCTGGACCTTCAACCCGTTGGCCACCATTGAAGTCCACTATATGGAGAAAAATCCTGGAATGTTTTCCTCAAAAACCTTAATTTCTTTTCGACTGAAAAATGTTGGGGGTGTACAAATGATCAGGAAATTTTTATTCTAAAAAGTGAACTAATCCTTTAATATATTTAGTCATTTCTGTTTTAAAGTCTGCTTTACTATAAAAGTGTTGCTTATATTTCAGATGAGGAACCTTTCCTCATTTTTGCAAACCGCTACTACCTGCGAAAACTCAACTTGGATGGATCTAACTACACGTTAATAAAACAGGTGAGGTGGCTGTTAGCCACCAAAGTCCAAAAGAATTAAATTTTCGAATTGCCTGTGACTATTTTGTGTGCTGATTTTGTATGTGTTAACAGGGGCTTAATAACGCAGTGGCTCTGGACTATCATTACGCGGAGCAGATGATCTACTGGACTGATGTGACCACACAAGGCAGCATGATCCGTCGTATGAACATCAACGGCAGTAATGTGCAGGTCTGTGTAGTTCTAAAGCTTAAAATATAATTCTACCTCTGACGACATTCATTACTTGCGTCATCTTGTTTTGATTGGCCGGTGGGCATGTTTGATTGGCTGTTGGACAGGTGCTGCACAGAACCTCTTTGAGTAACCCTGATGGTCTGGCTGTGGACTGGGTTGGGGGAAACCTGTACTGGTGTGATAAGGGCAGAGACACAATTGAGGTGTCCAAGCTGAACGGAGCTTACAGAAGTATGCTAGTCAACAGCGGCCTGCGAGAGCCCAGAGCTGTGGCTGTGGATGTGAGGAATGGGTGAGAGCCTAAACTCATTATATGTTATATAAGCCAGTCTGACTATGCCCGTAATTGGGAAAAACTAGTTTATTTTCTAGGGCTGTGTTCAAATTACACGATATCCTGAGTAACTAATCAAACTAATTGAAATTAATTGCATATCAGTATTTTCCTAGGAAATCCATTAGAGATCATTTTTTGAGTCAGATGAGTATATAATTGAAATTACTTGACAACTTTTTTTTTTGTCACAAAAAAATATGATCAATAAGATTTTTAATGTTTTTTTTAAAGAAGACTTGTCTGCTCATTAAGACTGTGTGGATTTGATTTAAAAATACAGAAAAAACTGTGATATTGTGAAATATTATTGCAATTTAAAATGATTTTAGTGATATTTTAATATAAGTTAATAGAATTTATTCCTGTGATTCAAAGCTGAATTTTTAGAATCATTACTCCAGTTTTTAGTGTCACATGATCCTTCAGAAATCATTCTAATATGCTGATTTATTATCAATGTTGGAAACAGTTGTGCTCCTTAATATTTTTTGGAAACTGATACTTTTTTCACGATTCTTTAAATAATAAAATGTTAAAAAGAACAGCATTTATTTAAAAAATAAATATATATATATATATATATATATATATATATATATATATATATATAGTATAACAATATACACTACCATTCAAAGTTTGAGGTCAGTAAATTTTTTCTTTCTTTTTTTCTTTGAAAGAAATTTGTACTTTTATTCACCAAGAATGTGTTAAATTGATTGAGTAAAGACTTGTATTGTTAGAAATGTTTCTATTTTGAATAAATGGTGTTCTTTTTAACTTTTTATTCATCATAGAATCCTGAAAAAATTTATGTTTCCAACATTAATAATAAATCAGCATATTAGAATGCTTTCTGAAGGATCATGTGACACTAAAGACTAATGGCTGATAAAACTTTAGCTTTGCATCACAGAAATAAATTAGGTTTTAAATTATGTTAAAGTAGAAAACTTTTATTTTAAATTGCACAATTTCATAATATGACTTTTTCTGTATTTTTGAACAAATAAATGGAACTTTGATAAGCATAAGAGACTACTTTAAAAAACATTAAATCTTACTGATCCTTTTTGAGTGGTACTTTTTTTTTATTGCCATAGTAGTTTTTTTTTTTTTTTTTTATAGTTAATTTACACTTTTCGCATGTTATGAGCTTATTTCTTGGTTTATTTTTCCAGGTATCTGTATTGGTCAGACTGGGGCGACGTGCCACATATTGGCCGCATCGGCATGGACGGCACAGATCGCCGCATCATCATTCAAGATAAGATCACATGGCCTAATGGATTGACGCTAGATTTTATTAATGACCGCATCTACTGGGCAGACGCTCGTGAAGACTACATTGCTTTTTCCAGCCTGGATGGAACCAACAGACACATTGGTGAATGCAAACAACACACTCACACACAAATAAACACAGACACACACGTTGTTTATGAGGTCATTTTTCTTCAGGCAATTAGTTTAGACAAAGACCCAGCCTTCATGTCGCCAATAGATGACATCATAGACGCTCCATATTATGTAATATTACAGTAAATCTATTGTTTTTGAGACTGGTATGTGCGATAGACGGGCAGTGAGGAGGAGGTTTATTTCCATATGAATTCTTCATATTCAGAAAGCTCTGAACAACAACATACTTGCTCTGTTCCAGATTGAAAGATCTCGACTTTGAAACCTCATTGTTTCTTTGTGCTGCTAAATTCAGGAGATGCCGGGAAATCAATATTATCTTATAAACATAATGTAATGAGGTTCATGTAAACTTTCACCACAGTTAAACAAGCAAGTGGGCATTGTTTTTGGTCATTGGATGTCAAATACGGGCAAATATTGAGTTGAAAGATTCATTCAAATCTGAAGGATTTATTTCAGTGTTCTTGTCGCTTTATTAAATGTGTCTTGTGTTCTTTTCCCCATAGTGTTGACTCAAGACATCCCTCACATCTTTGCCATGACTCTGTTTGAGGAGTTCATCTACTGGACCGACTGGGAGACCAAGTCCATTAACCGAGCTCACAAAACCCTGGGCACCAACAAGACCATGTTGATAAGCACCCTGCACAGACCCATGGACATACACATCTACCATCCCTCCAGACAACCTGAGGGTGAGAAGATACACACATGCTATGTTATAAGTATATGTTATATGTAAATATTCTTGCAGTGTTTGATGTGGTTTCTAAGCGTTCTCCTCTCTGGTGCTCTTGTGATTGCAGTGACCGGTCACCCATGTCAGGTGGATAATGGTGGCTGCAGTAACTTGTGTTTGCTCTCACCTGGAGGAGGCTACAAGTGTGCCTGTCCCACCAACTTCTACCTGGCTGCGGATGGAAAACAATGCCTGTCCAACTGTACTGCCAGTCAGGTGTGTGTTTGTTAGTTTGGCACAAATAAGCAAACCTTTTCCCCGAAATTGAGAATGCCTCAGCACATTTTACTTGCAAAATTCATTATGCTCAGTGGTGTTTCTCATTTCTTCTCTTTTCTTTTTTTCTGACTGTAGTTTGTCTGTAAGAATGATAAGTGCATTCCCTTCTGGTGGAAGTGTGATACTGAGGATGACTGTGGAGACCGTTCAGATGAGCCTGCTGATTGTCGTAAGTATTAGGTCTTTAAGAGATAGAGGAATCATGGAAACTCTCAAACATATCATCCTCACGCTCTGTGTTCTTGAATTTTAGCTGAGTTTAAATGCAGACCAGGCCAGTTCCAGTGCGGAACAGGTCTCTGCACCAACCCAGCGTACATCTGTGATGGAGACAACGACTGCCAGGACAACTCTGATGAAGCCAACTGTGGTATGATGTCTAGATCAATTGGGTATAACTGAAATATAATCATCTTTAGGATCATCATCGTTTGCTTACTGAATACTAATTTTTGTCCTTGTACAGACATCCATGTTTGCCTGCCCAGTCAGTTTAAGTGCTCGCATCCTAGTCGCTGTATTCCTGGAATCTTGCGTTGTAACGGTCAGAACAACTGCGGCCAGGGAGAAGATGAGAAGGACTGTCGTAAGTCTGCTGATTCATCTCTCATTATTTGAAAAATTGAATATTTTGATGTCTACACTATGCATGAGGCTGTTTTCTGATGAGCTGACTGGCTGAGTGTCATTGTCTTGTCTTATAGCTGAGGTGACCTGTGCTCCCAACCAGTTCCAGTGTGCCATCACCAAACGCTGTATACCACGAGTCTGGGTGTGCGATAGAGACTACGACTGCGTGGATGAATCTGACGAACCGGCCAACTGCAGTAAGGAAATAAAAGTCAACATTACATTGACTTGTAAAGCCACTGTTTTAATTTGGTGGCATATTGATATTACCAATGTATTATTTTGACTGCTTCGCTTGGTTTTTAATAGTTTTTATGCTGCTTTTAAAAGGAAAATTTAATGTAAATGATGTCTCTTACCCATGAAAGATTTATGGTATTTAAACAAATCCACATCGTTTTATACATATTTTAGACTATGGGGAGGTGCCATTTTTTCGATTACACGAAATGGTTGCACTCAGTGAGCTTCTGACGCTACCTGTTGCTATTTTTACCACAGCACAACTTGGAAAATAAAATCCTGAAATGAACACATCTACTGAAAGAGCTTACAGGTAGCAATGGATATAAGCATAGGTTTAAACCAAATGCCATACCATCGATTTTCTCTACAAGGAATCTAAACGCCCACAGATATCGAGTAAATCCATGCTTAGAAACTCCTTCAGTGGCTGCAGCGTCATGACAAGTATATAGGCATGTTTACAGTCTATCAGGATGGCATCTAGTGTTTCTTGTCTCTGCCATTTGTAAGCTCTTTCAGTAGTTGTGGTCTACTAAAAACCTCAAAGGCATCAGGGCTAAAGTAGAGAGAACAAAGACGCAGGTCTTCAGGACGTTTTATTTGTCCACAGGCATCTTCTCATTGTTTTTTCCTCTTCTTATCACTAGGAAAAGCAGTGAAGACTTACATTGCATCTTTTGCCCATCATCTGAAAATTACAACCAAAAGCAGCACAATGTGGCATCATATCATTATTTTATTTTCCGAGTTGTATTGTGGTACCAGTAGCTCACCAAGTGCAGGCATTTCACACAATGAAATAATGGCTCCCCCCAAAGTGCAAAATATGTATAAAACAATGTGGATTTTTTTTAAAATAGCTTAAGTCTTTCATGGGTTTTCTGCTACATATTTCAGTAAGAGACATTATTTACATTATATTTTATACAATTCTTAATACCCAGGGTTATAATACAACCAAATAAGATTACTAATTAAAGCTGTTTGTGTTTTCCACAGCTCAGATGAAGTGCGGTGTGGATGAGTTCCGCTGTAAGGATTCGGGTCGCTGTATCCCATCTCGCTGGACATGTGATGGAGAGGACGATTGTGGAGATGGCTCAGATGAGCCCAAAGAGGAGTGCGGTATGACAGCCTTAGATTTCTCTATTTACACCTCTATTTGTTCATTTAAAAAAGTAGATTTTTTATGGATTTCTTATTTTGTTTACATTTTTTATTTCGATCTAAGTGGTTAATTTTTTTTTTTTTTGTGAGGTAGATGAGAGAACATGTGAGCCATACCAGTTCCGCTGTAAGAACAACCGCTGTGTGCCGGGCCGCTGGCAGTGTGACTATGACAATGACTGTGGTGATAACTCAGATGAAGAGAAGTGCGGTACGTATCTTAACTAACAGGGATCTTCGTGTTCCTGCTTTCTGTTTGCACACCTGAGACTGCATGTCCAGTGGCAGCTACTTATAAGACTGAATCTAGTGGGCTGTTATTATTTGTGACCATCACATATGTCTGTGGGAGGCATTGTGGGTATTTTGTCCTATGTCATGGCTCACTCACATTGCTCACTGATGCATCTCACTTCATGTTGTCTTTATTCTTCATTTCACACTGACCCATTGGCTTGACTCAGAGGCTCCCTCCAAACTACCTATTCCTGGCTCCCTTTCCTTCTCTCTTCGCATCTCCCCATGAGTCCATTTGTGTTTGTGACAGAAGTGGCCAGTTGTAGCTTCTGCCCTCTAGTGGTGAAATGGTAGATGTAATTTTACTCCTCCAAACCGAATAGTGAAACTTCTAGCAGTGAACATTTTGTTAAGAAGCTCAGATTTTGAAACTTGAATGAACTTTGATTTGGGTTTGTTTGTCTTTTTATTGTTTTTTTTTTCTTCAAAATGAAAGTGTTTACAATGACTCTCAACTAATTAGTATGGTTCCCATGGTCATCAAAGTTCTTTAAAAAAAAAAAATCTATAAAATATTATATACATGTATATGTATGTATATATTTGTCCGGCTAGAAATTATGCTTTTTAGAGTGCAATCTCTAAATCATTACAAATGACTGGCAAATTCGTAAATTCATGGAAATTGATCATTATGTGGGAACCCTGAATGTGCATATTTTCTCAATCTCTAAGCTGACCTATAAACCTTGTCTTGAAATGTCCCTTTCTTTCCTCCTATGTTTTCCTTGTAGTCGTTGTAGTTATAGTTCCCTCTTGAACATACGTTTTTCTTCAATATTAACATTTTATTGCTCTCTCTCTCCCAACCAGTGCCGCGTCAATGCTCTGAAAGTGAGTTTGCCTGCACTAACGGCCGTTGTATTGCTGGGAGGTGGAAGTGTGATGGAGATCATGACTGTTCAGATGGATCTGATGAGGTACTGCAGTTCACTGGCCCGTTTCACTACCTCATATAAATTGGGTATAGCTAGTCTAATATCTACAATAATGAAAGGACCATTTAGCTTAAATGCAATGTTCCTCCATTTATTCAAAATAAAGTTTATTTATTTATTTATTTATTTATTTATTTATTTATTTATTTATTTATTTATTTATTATTTATATATATATATATATATATATATTTATTTATTATATATATATATATATATAGATAGATAGATAGATAGATATAGATGTAATTTCTTTACAAAGGTAAGCATTTTAAAGGAATAGTTCACCCAAAAATGAAAATTTGCTGAAAATGTACACACCCTCATGTAAATGAGTGTGTTTCTTCATCAGAACAGATTTAGTGAAATGTACATTTTACATCACATTGCTCACGAATGGATCATCTTTAGCAAATGGGTGCCATCAGAGTGACAGTGAAAACAGCTGAATCCATATTTAAAGGGATAGTTCACCAAAAAATGAAAATTCCGTTATTAATAACTCATCCTCATGTCATTCCAAACCTGTAAGGTCTTTGAACATCTTCGGAACACAAATTAAAGTATTTTTGATTAAATCCGAGAGCTTTTTGACCCTGCATAGACGGCAGCGCAACTGACACGTTCAAGGACCAGAAGTTCATGTTCACCGAAGAGAAAAAATAGTTATTTTCGTTTCCTTGAGCACAAAATTATGTCACATGGACTATCTTAACAATGCCCTTACTACCTTTTTGCGCCTTAAACGTATCAGTTGCGTTGCTGTCTATACAGGGTCAGAAAGCTCTCGGATTTCGTCAAAAATATCTTAATTTGTGTTCCAAAGATGAACAATGGTCTTAAGGGTTTGGAACGACATGAACGTGAGTAATTAATGACAGAATTTTAATTTTTAGGTGAACTATACCTTTAAGGCATTTGTAACTTCAAATTGTTGCTTTCAGCTAAAATATGTGCTAAGAAATATAAATATAGTTTGGTTTAGTTTCTTTTAGATGGTTGGTTTTGTGGTTAGTACATACAGTAGGTCTGTTTGTGACACTCAACACTTTATCATAATGTAATATATTAAACTCAGCTGTATATTATTGTGTCTCTTAGCATGGCTGTGATCTGAAGTGTGAGGAGGATCAATTCCAGTGTAAGAACGGTCACTGTATCCCGCTCCGCTGGCGCTGTGATGCTGATGCTGACTGCATTGATGGCAGTGATGAAGAGAGTTGTGACATTTCTGGTGAGTATGCATGTCTGCTTCTTTCTGAAATGGGTCTATTTATGTGTCAAGTGTCCTTTTGTAAAATAATTTTTTTTAATTTTGCTCTCTTTCAGTGGCACGGCACTGCCCCCATGATGAGTTCCAGTGTAATAACACTCTGTGTAAGCCGCTGTCCTGGAAGTGTGATGGGGAGGATGACTGTGGTGATAACTCTGATGAGAACCCAGAGGAGTGCAGTAAGAACTTAAACACACACACACACACACACACACACACACACACACACACACACACACAGTTGATTTGTAATGTTTACAATACATTTGCAGTGTTTTGTTGGTGAGAAATATAAAAATAACATTAATGGTAAGCTCAGACTGTAAACTTTTTCCTTTCTGTAATTCAGGAAACTTCCAGTGCCCACCCACTAGAAATTTTCGTTGTCGGAATAATCGTGTATGTCTCTGGATTGGCAAGCGCTGTGATGGTGTGGACAACTGCGGAGACAATTCAGATGAGGCCAACTGTGGTAAGTCATCTGCTTTGACATGCCTCAATGATTTTATATTGAAGTCAGTGAGTGTTTTCATGACCTGTGTGACATGGTTCATGTTTGTACAGGAGACCACACATCCACATGTGATAAAGACCAGTTCAAGTGCAACAATGGCAAATGCATCAGTGCCAACCTGCGGTGCAACTTCTACAATGACTGTGAAGATTATGGGTCAGATGAGATTGGCTGCAAGACAGGTAAGGTGTTGCAATCTGTATATTACAGTGTTGTGCCAGAATCCCAGAATTGTAGTTACAAAATCATGTCATGAAAATTAAATTGGCTAAATTAGTAAAAAATAAAAATAAACCTGAAAAATCTGACTACTTCAACTCATAAAGTCATAGAAATGCATTGATGTCATATAGAATATATTAATCTATGGAAGCCATTTCTGCCACTGAATAATAAAAGAAAAAAGGTAATTGCAAGATATAAACTTGAAATTCTTAATTTTTTCAGGATTACAGGTTATAACTCCCAGTTGCAAGTTATAAAGTGAGAATTGCGAGATTTTGACTTTTTTTACATTATAAACTCCTAATTGCGAAAATTATCAAGTCTTAATTGCGAGACCACCTCGAAGAAATAGTCATAATTCTGAGAAATAAAGTTGCAATTATGAGAAATAGGTGCAATAGTCACAATTCTGAATTATTTCTCAGAATTATGATATATAAACTCACAAATGTGACTTTTTTTCTCAGAATTGCGAGTTAAGACAGAATTGTGAGATATAAACTTTCTCCTTCAAAATTGGACTTTATAACTTGCAATTTTTGCAAAAAGTTGTGAGAAAAAGTCAGAATTGCGAGATATAAATTATTTTTTCGCAGTTGTGAATTTAGATCATACAATTCTAAGAAAAAAATAAGAAT
The DNA here is from genome assembly GCF_049309525.1 of Garra rufa. Taxonomy (NCBI): domain Eukaryota; kingdom Metazoa; phylum Chordata; class Actinopteri; order Cypriniformes; family Cyprinidae; genus Garra; species Garra rufa. The sequence goes on along the minus strand of NC_133378.1, from coordinate 24,691,908 downwards.
TGTGACTTAATATCTCGCAATTCTGACTTTATTTCTCACAATTGTAAATTTATATCACGAAATTCTGAGAAAAAGAATAGAATTGTGAGATAAGTTGCATTTCCCCATCTACTTTTAATAGTTTGTCATAATTCAATTGTCGATCTTTGTGGATAAAATCTGCTTTGATTTTTATAGTTTAATATTTAGAAAGGACTCTTGAATTGACGTTGTGTGTCTGTCTGTGTGTTTGTAGACACCATGCTGAATGACTGTAAGAGTAACAAATCTCTATGTGGAGATGGCGATGAGGCTCACTGCATTTCCAACGGCACAGACACATTCTGTTCCTGCAAACAGGGTTTCCAGAGCGTTGGACACAACACCTGTGAAGGTACATCTTAAAAAGACTCTTTATTATTTTTAAATTAGTGAAGGTGCATTCGCTAAGTGCTGATTAATATTTGGTGAATTGTTGTGTTCTCCATTCAGATAAGAATGAGTGCAAGCAGTTCGGTATGTGCTCTCACATATGTAACAACACCAAGGGCTCCTACAAGTGCAGCTGCCACAAATACTTCACCAGGATTAACAACACATGCAAAGCTGACAGTATGTGCTGTTTTTATTCTTTAAATCACCTTGCCTTAAGAGTTGTGCACCCTACTAAAAACGTTTTATGTTGTCCATCTGCAGGTCAAAACATTAGTAAGCAGGTCCTCTACATTGCGGATGATAATGAGATCCGTAGTCTAAACCTTGATATGCGCAAATGGGTTTATGAGCAGACTTTCCAGGGCGATGCCAACGTTCGCATCGATGCCATGGACTTGCACGTCAAAACCAATCGCATTTTCTGGACTAACTGGCACACGTCTGGCATTTCCTGCTTCCAGCTACCCTCTCCATCCTCACCATCAGGTCCTATGTCCAACTCTCACCGCAACACGAGGCAAAGCGAAGGCAGCATCACCAACCTAGATGTAAGTCAAAACCTTCAGTGTTCAATTTTAACACACAAATTAATGCTTTTTGATACCCTTTCTGAATTTTCTGCCTCTTTAGATTCCAGGTTTGAAGATGCCACGTGGAATTGCGGTAGACTGGGTGGCCGGTAACCTCTACTGGACCGATTCGGGACGTGATGTAATCGAGGTTGCTCAGATTTCAGGCCAGCACAGGAAGACGCTGATTTCGGGCATGATTGATGAGCCATATGCCATTGTAGTGGATCCACAGAGAGGGTAAGAAAAATCATGCTTTTATATTGTACGTTTCAGTAATTCTACACTACAGTTGCTTTATGTTCATTTTTGTTTCATATCTCAGAACCATGTACTGGACTGACTGGGGAAATCATCCAAAGATTGAGACGGCAGCCATGGATGGTACTCTCAGACAAACCCTGGTCCATGAGAACATCCAGTGGCCTACAGGTCTTACAGCACAATGCTGCTTTTTACCATCTGCATCAATGAAATAACTTCACTGTATTAAAATTAAATCCACGTCTTCTCTAAAACAGGTCTTGCAGTGGACTACTTCAATGAGCGTCTCTACTGGGCAGATGTCAAGCTCTCTATGATCGGCAGTGTGCGTCTGGATGGCTCAGACCCTGTTGTGGCAGTATCCAACATCAAAAACAGTTCAGTAACACTATTAAGCTCTAGCATCAAAGCTCATACACGACTATATCAGCTAAAATGCATATTTAGCTTTAATATAATATACATTTCTGTTCAAGCGTTTGGTGTTGATAAGATATTTTTAAAGGGGACATCAGATGCCCATTTTCTACAGCTTGGTATGATTCTTTACGGTCTTTATGAAATGTCTGCAACATACTTTGGTTCAAATTCCCCAATGTTTGAGTAAAACACCCTTTTTATCTAGTCATAAACAGCTCTGTTCACAGCAACCCTTTTGGGTGCATGTCTCTTTAAATGATAATGAGCTACTGCTCACTCCGGCCCTCTCTTGTGAAAATGAAGACTCTTATGTTCACTTTTACATCCAATTACAAAACACCTGCATTGCTTACGATACATTGTCACTACAGCTGCTCGAGAGCACAGAAAATGGTGGACAGCATACAAATATGCTAATACGGGACAGTCTGTCAAAAATCGTGGGCGGGGCCTGAGCAATATGATGTCATACTGCTTAGAAAATCAAAACAGCTTGATAATTGAATAGTTTTTTGGACATTAATAGATTGAGTGAATAGATTTTTTTTTATCATTGTAGGGTGGTTGTGTCCACACACTGCTAAGACACATTTATATACAAACACCATTTAAAAGTGAATTTTGCATCTGATGTCCCCTGCAATACTCAACCATTTATTTTGTATTAAAAAAATCAGTAAAAAAAACAGTAATATTGTATACATTAATCAGCTTATCTGTCTTTCTTGCAGATCTCCTCCACCCCTTCAGCATTGATATCTTTGAGGATTACATTTATGGTGTTACCTACACCAATAACTTTGTCTTCCGGGTTAACAAGTTCGGCAAAGGTCAGGCAGAGAATCTGACCACTGGCATCAACCACGCTACTGACATAGTCCTATATCATCGCTACAAACAGCCTGAGAGTGAGTGTCTGTGCTTTGAATGTATTTTTAGGGTCTGACTATGAATATAAGTTTTTTTCCCCCTCAATCTAATCAGTGTATTTTTTTTTTACAGTGACAAACCCATGTGATAGGAAGAAGTGTGAATGGTTGTGTCTACTCAGTCCCAGTGGGCCAGTGTGCACCTGCCCTAATGACCACATCCCTGACAACGGTACCTGTACAGAGGTGCCACCAGCGACCCAGTCCCCCTTCAGTAAGAGACACTAAAATACTTTCAAACACTATATCCTTATTCATTTTATACCACAGCCAGAACAAGGCTGAAGCAACTTGTTACACCGAACTATAGAGAAACTTAGCCATCTTTAACATTTCTTCCTTTTAGCTCCTACATGTAATGTTCAGTGCCAGAATGGCGGCAGCTGTTTCCTCAATGCCTGGAACCAGCCCAAATGTCGCTGCCCCACCAGTTACAGTGGAGAACGCTGTGAAATCAACCAGTGCAGAGACTACTGTCAGAACGGAGGAACGTGTTCCCCATCACGCACAGGTACACACACTTGTGGCATTGTGGCTAGTGCTCTGCACATTTATCTCTACAACTGCATCAGCAACATCCTCTATCTGTTTCCTCTCTTCAGGTGCTCCTACCTGCCGCTGTCAGACTGGCTTCACTGGGCCCAAATGTAACCTGCATGTTTGCAGCAGCTACTGCCAGAATGGGGGCAACTGTACCGTCAACCAGGGCAACCAGCCAACGTGCCGTTGTCCAAAGGGCTTCCTGGGTGACCAGTGCCAGTACAGTGAGTTTAACTACTTGATTCAGTCTTTTAAAAAATCTCGATTGTCTTGATGTTTTGTAGAGCGTGTTCTTAATGTCGTCTTCAATCAATCTGTGCAGGTCAGTGTGAAGACTTCTGTAAGAATGGAGGTACTTGTATGGAGATGATGAATGGCACTAAGCAGTGCCAGTGCTCGGAGTTGTACTTCGGTCCACAATGTGAGATGTACAAGTGTGAATACTGTGGCACGGGCAAATGTGAAGTGCAACGCAATAGGATAACATGCAAGTATGTACCAGCACATTTAACTCCTTAGTCTTTCATAGTCTTTCAGCATTAAGCCTTAGCTTGTTTGAAATATGGATTTGAATCAGTTTTGTGCTTTTAATGTGGGTGTTTTGATCATCTATGTTCTTCTGTGTAGATGCGGTAATAGTAATATCCAGCAGCCCACCTGTTATACCTGTGATGACTTCTGCATTGAGGGCCAGTGCTCTGTAGACCACCATACTATGCTGCCACAGTGCAGGTAAAGTGGACAGAGCTGTATCAAAGAACTTGCTTTTACATTCTTGCAAATGTTTTGTTGGTAAAGTAAAAGGTAAAACACACCAATAGATATAATCCACAGAAAATTTAAAATTAGACTGCAAACAACAGCATAGATTACACAGTTAATGTACTACTGAATACGTTGTTCTGCTAATTTATGCTGTCTAGACCATGGAAATCATATAGAGAAATACTTAGTAAGCAGGAAAGGGTGCAATATTTTGACAAACTAAAGTTAATAGGTGGTAAAGATACGTACAAGCAGTATTGATTAAGATATTAGGCTAATATTTTACCTACCTGACTGGAAATGATAAGAACAAACACGAATATTGTCAAGATTCTTGCCCTGGAGATCCTGGTTTAGTTTGGCCTACTACCACAAAATAGTACAGTGCAAAATTTCACAATAATTGACCATTTTCAGCAGCAATATTCTTCAAAATATGCAAATTTCGTTCAGTTTCAGTGGCATTGTTTACATTCAGTGCCGCCAATATGGCCAATTGATGACGTGTCGTGAAAACACCCGTAGTACTGAACCTTGCCGTACTCCATAAAAAAGATAATGTCCTGAGTTTTGTACTTGATAATTGACAAAGCCTGATCTTTAAACCTGTGTTAACAAGATTCTACATCAGAATTGCTGAAAAACAGAATATCCGACACTGTAAGTATTGCCATTGACGTAAAGTGTGTGTTTGTGTTATGTAGGTGTAACGCGGGCTGGTCAGGTTTCCGCTGTGAGCTCAATGTCGCCCCTGTTCAAAACACAGACTCTGGAAGTAAGTGCCAGCATTTCTTTACATCTTTATCAGATTTATATTCAATTAGTTTGGCATGGTAAAAAAAAGCAGCTTTGCATTGGCAAAGCAATTTTTGCATGCCTGTCGCTATGAAGAAATCTGGGCAATAATGCGTGTTTCTTCTTTGTGTAGATACTCAGTCAGTGGTCATCCCGGTGATGCTACTGCTCTTACTTGCACTGTTAGTGGTTGGCGCCATCTTGTGGTACAAGAAGAGAATGCGTGGGTAAGTACATACACAGTACAATTTCAATGCACGCAGAGGAACTCAGAGAGACTTCAAGGCTATAGCCAAACTTATTTTGTCCTTTTTCCCCCCCCTTGTCATCTCCCTCATTTTACTGTAGAGCAGGGGTCTTGGACTTTTTCAGGTTAAAGGCATTAGTTTTGGTGATTTGATTTTACATAATAATACCTAAAGAAAATATTTGTATGTAATTATTTTGTATGGTCAGTGAAGAAGAAGTGAATGAAGAAGAAAAATCTTCATTCTGTTCAAGAGTTTACACCCCTGGCTCTTAATGCATTGTTTTTTTCTTCTGGAGCATCTGTGAGCGTTTGAACCTTCTGTAATAGTCTTCAGTTGTCCTCAGTGTGAAAAGATGGATCTCAAAATCATACAGTCATTGTTGGAAAGAGTTCAAATGCATAAAAATGCTTAAAAAAAAACAAACAAATAATTTGTGGGACCTGAAGGATTATTCTGAAGAACAGCAGGCAGTTTAACTGTTCAGGACAAACAAGGGACTATCACTAAACAAAAAAAAAACACAGCTGTGGGTCATTCAAGTAACAACACAGTATTAAGAATTAAGTGTATGTAAACGTTTGAATGGGGTCATTTTTATAAACTCAAATATTATTTTCTGTTGACTATATGTAAATATATTTTATGTTCAGATTAGTACTAAATAAAAACTAACATTCATTTTGTATGATCCCTCTAATTTTGGTCAAATAATTGACATTTTGCAAATTCTGCAAGGTGTAACCTCAACTGTATATGATGTTATAAATTGTGTTTTTTAGTTAAATACATATTTTTACATAAGCTCATACAATAATTAGCAGTACCCTGTTGAAGACCCCTGCTTTATAGCATTATTTCCTCCACATTCCTCTTTAATTTAACACTAAACTCAATTTCCAGCTTTCTCACTTTCTCTCTCTGTGGTTAAACTGCATCTTTCTGTCTCTCAGGTCTGTGAGGCGGGGCAAGCCCAGCTCCAGATGTTCGCGGTAACTCTGACTCTATAACAGCAGGGTCCCATCCTAGTACATCCTCTCCTCTCTTCCTCCCCCATCATCCTCATCCTCTTCCTCTCTTTCTCCCTGCTTCTCCTGCCTGATCCTGTGCTGTTACTGTGGTATTCCTGTGGTTTTTACCAGTTTCAACACAGGGATCTATTGACGACAGCTAAAATAGATCAACTGGTTGGCGCAAGACGCAGCACTGGGCTGCGTCCTGTCCCTCTCACTCCTTCTCGCGCCATCCCGTAGACGTGTGTCCGTTTCTATATGTCCGTGAGAGCAGTGTCGCTGTGCTTGAAGTGTTTGGCTCCTCATTGACCGTAGTGGACCATGTCTTGTGGATATCCAGCTTTCTTTAAGACCCCGCAGAGTTACTCACTCTGGCTGGTAGTCTCCACCTGAAAGCACATGGATGATTCCTCAAAGTGTCATGGCTCCTTGTGTTAATGTCCATGTGTTAATACGGCAGGAGAGACCCTGGTGGATGTAGCTGTGTCTGTGTTTGTGAGTTGCTTGAAGATAGGCTACTTTGTGTGTGTGTGCGTGAGTGTAACTTCCTGTGCCTTGGCTCGGCCTGCAGAGGTGTGATGTGAAGAAGCTTGGACAAAGATGTAACTGCTGACGTGTTTGTGTTCACAGCGCTAAAGGTTTCCAGCACCAGAGGATGACAAACGGAGCCATGAACGTTGAGATAGGGAACCCAGCGTACAAGATTTACGAAGGAGAGCCTGACGATGACGCAGGGGAGCTGCTGGACTCTGATTTCACTCTGGATCCAGATAAGGTGACATGTTAATGTTATTCTCCAACCCTCCTGGTCCGTCATTTTGATTTTTATAATTTGTGACTCTGGACCACAAAACCAGTCATAAGTAGCACGGGTATATTTGTAGCAATAGCCAAAAATGATCCATTTTTATCTTATGCCAAAAATCATTAGAATATAAAGTAAAGATCATGTTCCATGAAGATACTTTGTAAATTTCCTACTGTATATATATTAAAATTAAATTTTTGATTAGTAATATGCATTGCTAAGTATTTCATTTGGACAACTTTAAAGGCGATTTTCTCCATTTTTATTATTTTTTTTCCCCCTAAGAGTTTATATAAAATGGTTTAATATAATCTCTCTCTATATATTTATATATACCCTAGCAGTCAAAAGTTTTTGAACAGTAAGATTTTTAATGTTTTTTTAAGAAGTCTTTTCTGCTCACCAAGCCTGCATTTATTTGATCCACAGTACAATTTTAAAATATTTTTTACAATTTAAAATGACTGTTTTCTATTTGATTATATTTTAAAATGTAATTTATTCCTGTGATCAAATCTAAATTTTCTGCATCGTTACAACAGTCTTCAGTGTCACATTCTTTATTCTTCAGTCTTCAGAATTAGCATTTATCTGAAATAAAAAGCTTTTACATTTTTTATTATTAAAAATGAATACTTTTATTTAGCAAGGATGCTTTAAATTGATCAAAAATGATGATAAAGACATTTATAATGTTACAAAAAAAAAAAATTCCAGATAAATGCTATTCTTCTGAACTTTTTCTATTCATCAAAGAAACCTGAAAAAATTAGTAGAATTTGTAACATAATAATAATAATAATAATGTTTTTTGAACAGCAAATCAGAATATTAGAATGATTTCTGAAGGATCATGTGACTGGAGCAATGCTAAAAATTCAGCTTTGAAATCACAGGAATAAATTACATTTTAAAATATATTCAAATAGAAAGTTATTTGAAATGGTAAAAATTTGTTGAATGTTACTGTTCTGCTTTGGATCAAATAAATGCAGGTTTGGTGAGCAGAAGAGACTTTTAGAACGGTTTTTGAACGGTATGATTTTTAATGGTAGTGTAGATACATTTAACAGATTCTAAAACTAAAAGTAGCAAATTTCAATATCCATTTTTCATACTTTTTTCATACTTGCTATTGAATAAATTGACTTTTTTTAGAGAATTATTTTAAATGATGTAGTTAAAATAGTATTTAAATAGAATTTTAATGTTGGCCATTAATCGTATATGGGCCATAAAAATACTCATCATCTTATCTGCTTTTGTGTCTCTCCTGCAGCCCACAAACTTCACTAACCCCGTATACGCCACTCTCTACATGGGCGCCCATAACAGCCGTAACTCTCTGGCCAGCACAGATGAGAAGAAAGAGCTGCTGTCTGCAGGAGACGACGACATGGGAGACCCGCTGGCGTAGAGTCACAACCCGGGCGCCCACCCTCACGCAGACCGTTATGCCTTTACACGTCAGAGGAAAAGCAACAAGAGCAGGAACACTGTACAAAGTGTAAAAAAAAAAAAAAAAAGTTAAGAAAAAATGAAGGACACTTTTGTATGTGATCGCAGTATTATATTTTATTCTTCGAGAAATCCTTCTGGTCAACGAAAGAAAGCATTTTCTATACATATATTTTTTTCTTTCCCTTTTTCTGTTTTTTTTTTTTTTTCAGAAGTTTGCATACCTAATTTCTCACCTTTCCCCCTCCATTTAGCCACTACCTCTGTGCTCAACAAGATGCCAACCACAAAATGGGAAATCTTTGTTTAGTTTTTTTGTTTTTGGTTTTAAGTTTATTTTTGTATGAATTGTATAGAGATCAATGTTTCTTTTAGGAAAAGCAAAATTGCCAAGTGTTGCTAATGAAATATAAGGGAGGGGGGCACGGCCGACTGAATGATACTGATGCTGACTTGGCCCGTGTGTGAGTTCAGGTGGCTGAGAACGAACATGCGTGCGTGAGTGTTGCGAGACGTGGACAGGTCAGCATCGCTTTTATTTCTATACTGTTATCTCAGAGAACAACGCTTACGATGATTGTCATACTCCTTGCACAGATTGATTTTATATATATTTACATATATAATAACAAAGTGTCTTGACAAATATACCCAGGAATACAAGCAGACACCCGTACGAATAGCAGTATATAACTGTCTTTGTTTTAGCTTCGTTTTTTTAACGGATGAAACGATACGTGGACTGAATGAACGAGTGAATGAATCCAAACGGATGGCAAACGTAAGGACATTCCAGAACTGTTTCCAGGGTATCAGTGGCCTTGGTGTGTGTGCGTAAGCGGTACGTCCAAAGGATGCGGGCCTCATCTGACGCCAATGTCTTCCAGTACACCGGAAACAGCCAGGAGAAACGCGCAGATGATTGACGGAATTGTTCCATACCACATCAATGGGAGCTGTATGTCACTTTTAGTTCACTAGTTTTGTCTTATGGACTTAATGCTCAGTGTAAGTGCATTCCTGTGAGGTTCATGTGGATCCAGTAATAACTCACTGCCTTGCTGCTACTCTTCCCATCATTCTCATCTGCCTGACCTGTAGAGAGACTCGGCCAGCCCCGCTTGCGGCCGAGCGTCCACTGCTTCTAATGGAGGTAACCCGTGCGCCATAGGCTAATGCATGGATCCAACAGCGCAAAAAGACTAGCGTCGGCTCAACAGATACATGTTAACAGTATTCATCTGAGCATCTGGACTTAACGTAAAGTGTCTGCTCTGTTTACGATCAAATGTAATTTTAGCATGGCCCTCCGTGGCCTTTTACTGTCACAGATGACTAGTGTCACAACCCTGCAACCGTTTCTGTAGTTTTGTTGGTTTGTTTTGTTTTTATTTTTTTTATATACAAAATAATTAAACTGCTTTTTATAGTAGAAATGCATGGTGGCTCAGCCCTTCTTTTGGAGAGACAGCGTGATGTTCGTTTATTTTGTTTCCAGCTGGAGATCTTCATGAATCACTGATACACATATATTAAAAATAAAAATGTGTACAGAACAAAAACTAAAAGTGGTTTCTCGATTGGTGCTCTGCTGTAGCTTAGTACTGGGTATAAGTGGTCACTTTAGAAAAGTCCATAAGTCAAAGGTCAGAGTCTCCAGGTACAGCGGACAAGAAAGTCTCAGATTTGCTAAAACTAAAAATACTAGGCTGCTAATACAGATGCATTACTTAAAGGATTAGTTCACTTCCAGAACAAAAATGTCATCCAAGATGTTCATTCTTCAGTCGTAAAGAAAATATGCTTTTTGAGGAAAACATTTAAGGAATTTTCTCCACATAGTGGACTTCAATGGTGCCCCCGAGTTTGAACATCCAAAATGCAGCTTCAAAGGCTCTAAACAATCCCAGCTAAGGAAGTACTGACCCAGTGTTTACAAAGTGAACATGCAAAAAAGGTCAAACGCCCTTTGCAAAATATAGGTTGAGGAAAAGTTGGAGGAGAAAATTTGATTTTTTTTGTTGTTGTTTTTTTTTTTGAGAGAGAGAGTTTTTCAACACACCCCTGTGTTGACCCAGATGGCAGTGCTGAAGACAAGCGTTTGAGGTTAAAACGTACAGCTGCTGGTCATATAATTAGAATATCTTCAAAAAGTTGATTTATTTCACCAATTCCATTCAAGAAGTGAAACTTGTATAATGTATACATTCATTCCACACAGACTGATATATTTCAAGTGTTTATTTATTTTCATTTTGATGATTATAACTAGGGATGCACCGATACGTATCGGCTGATCACTTGCACGTTTTGTCAGTAAAGCCGGTTCTGTAATCAGCGGTAAATGCCATCAGGTGCGTGATTTCACGTTGAGCCGTATATACTACACACAGCCGTTGTTCACTGACGAGCTGCGCACATTCACACTGATAATGAACATTGATTTGCTCGTCGGTAAACAACGGCTGTGTGTAGTATATACGGCTCAACGTGAAATCACGCACCTGATGGCATTTACCGCTGATTACAGAACCGGCTTTACTGACAAAACGCGCAAGCATGATCGGCCGATTCGTATCGGTGCATCCCTAATTATAACTGACAACTAATGAAAACCCCAATTCAGTATCTCAGAAAATTAGAATATTACTTAAGACCAATACAAAGAAAGGATTTTTAGAAATCTTGGCCAACTGAACAGTATGAACATGAAAAGTATGAGCATGTACAGCACTCAATACTTAGTTGGGGCTCCTTTTGCCTGAATTACTGCTGCAATGCGGTGTGGCATGGAGTCGATCAGTCTGTGGCACTGCTCATGTATTATGAGAGCCCAGGTTGCTCTGAGAGTGGCCTTCAGCTCTTCTGCATTGTTGGGTCTGGCATATCGCATAGATTTTCTATGGGGTTAAGGTCAGGCGAGTTTGCTGGCCAATTAAGAACAGGGATACCATGGTCCTTAATCCAAGTATTGGTAGCTTTGGCACTGTGTGCAGGTGCCAAATCCTGTTGAAAAAAATGAAATCTGCGTCTCCACAAAGTTGGTCAGCAGCAAGAAGCATGAAGTGCTCTAAAATGTCCTGGTATACAGCTTCGTTGACCTTGGACCTCAGAAAACACAGTGGACCAACACCAGCAGCTGACATGGCACCCCAAACCATCACTGACTGTGGAAACTTAACACTGGACCTCAAGCAACATGGATTCTGTGCCTCTCCTCTCTTCCTCCAGGCTCTGGGACCCTGATTTCCAAAGGAAATGCAAAATCTACTTTAATCAGAGAACATAAGTTTGGACCACTCAGCAGCAGTCCAGTCCTTTTTGTCTTTAGCCCAGGCGAGACGCTTCTGACACTGTCTGTTGTTCAAGAGTGGCTTGACACAAGGAATGCAACAGCTGAAACCCATGTCTTGCATTCGTCTGTGCGTAGTGGTTCTTGAAGCACTGACTCCAGCTGCAGTCCACTCTTTGTGAATCTCCCCCACATTTTTGAATGGGTTTTGTTTCACAATTCTCTCCAGGGTGCCATTATCCCTATTGCTTGTACACTTTTTTTTCTACCACAGCTTTTCCTTCCCTTCGCTTCTCTATTAATGTGCTTGGACATTTGGGGTTTTCATTAGTTGTCAGTTATAATCATCAAAATTAAAAGAAACAAACACTTGAAATATATCAGTCTGTGTGGAATGAATGTATACATTGAATGGAATTAGTAAAATAAATCGACTTTTTGAAGATATTCTAATTATATGACCAGCAGCACCTGTATATAAATTTTTGTTTATACAAATTTCACAATTTCTTTACACCTGAAGAAAGAAAGATCTTGGAAGACAATGGGGTATGTACATTATCTGTAAATTTGTGTTCTGGAGGTGAACTAATCCTTTAAAAGGGTCCTGAACTGGTCAAATCAAAATGTCCTTGATCTGTTGACATATAAGAGGCCATTGTACTATAAAAACATCCTGTAAGTTTCAGAACTCAAAACTTTATCATTGGTCTAAAAACAACTTATATTAAAGCCAATCTGTCACAACAACAGGTTGTGGAATGTGCCACTTTATGATGTAATAGTTTGGCTGAACCAGAGATTTATCTTACTATTGGGAGATGACAGGGTCTGTATTAATTTTAAATGTAGTGTAACAGTCAACTTGGATCATGTGAGCCTTGATAACCAATCAAATAAAGCCTCGACATCACTGAATTTCAGTCAGAGTTGTGCAACACTTTATGGCAGATCATGTTCCATGAAGATATTTTGTAAATTTCCTACCGTACATAAATCAAAACCTAATTTTTGATTAGTAATTTGCATTGCTAAGAACTTCATTTGGACAATTTTTTGATCCCAGATTTGATGAAACTGGTTTTGTGGTACGGGGTCACAAATTATAAACTATTTCCTCAAAAAAGCTGTCTCCTCCATTGACATCTATTTAAAAAAAAAAAAAACGTGTCTGGTCCCGTGCTGGCAGAGTTAGCTTTAGACATTATGCTTTCTTAGCTAAAGGTTGCAGGCTTTTTTTTTAGTGGCTTTGGCTTAACACTGCATGAACGCTTGCTTCTACATCACTGCCTGTTTAGCCCCGCCCACCTTTAGCGCCTGTAGTAAGTAAATAATCAGAGGCAAACAGGTCTAAGCATGAAACCAAACTATTAAGTATTACTATTAAGAGTTGCTGTGCTAGTCATTCTAGAAAAATGCTAGCAACTTTCTAATCATGTTAGAAACATGCTAGTAACTTCCTAATCATGCTAACAACATGCTAGAAACGTTAGCAACTTGCTAATTATGTTAGCAACATGCTAGCCATGCTAGAAACATGCAAATAACTTGATAATCATGTTAACATATTCTAGTAACTTGTTAATCATGTTATCAACATGCTAATAACTGGCTAATCATGTTAGAAAGGTTTAGTTTTAGCTCATTTGAACATCTGTAGTCTCAGAAACAAGGTTCATGAAATCATAAACATCTGTTCTAATGGGATTCATGTACTAGCCTTATCAGAAACACACCTAGACGGCAGTTTTGATAATTCACAGCTAGCAGTTGAGGGGTATAGACTATTTAGAAAAGATAGAAATCAAAATGGTGGGGGTGTTGCATTTTATATTAGTGAGAATATTGCAGTTACTCCAAGGGAAGATTTGATGGGCAGCGATATTGAAATGAAATGGTTACAGTTAAATATTCAGTTTAACAAACCCATTTTAGTGGGCTGCTGTTATCGACCTCCTAGTTCAAATGTAGATTATTTGGAAAACATATGTGATAACATTGAAAAGGCATCTGCTCAAACCAAAGATATCTTTCTTTTGGGGGATTTCAATATTGATTGGTTTTCCAAGAAGTGTTACTTACGTAGAAAGCTGATTACTATAACTAATGCTTCTAACCTCAAGCAGATTGTTACACAACCCACAAGAATTTCTTTGACCACATTTTTACAAATGTATATGAGTTGTGTTCACATGTCATCTCAGTTGGAGTAGGATGCAGTGATCATAATTTAATCATCACAACAAAGAAAACTAAATTGCATAAATCTGGTGCAAGGATTGTCTATCGAAGGTCTTATAAAACGCTCGATCCTAATGCGTTTGTGGAAGATGTTAAAAGGTCCACTTGGTCGGCAGGTTTGTGACGAGGAGGATGTTAATGCTTCTTTACGTATTTTTATGGATAGGTTTGTGAAAATAGTTGACAAACATGCACCAATTAGAAAAAGGTCGATAAAAAGAAATAATGCTCCTTGGTTAGATGCTGAGCTAAAATTTATAATGAGGGAAAGGGATAATGCCAAAGCTGAAGCTCTAAAATCTAAAAGGGATATGGATGAAAGGTATTATTGCAAGTTGAGAAATAAAGTAACAAAGTTAAATAGATTAAAAAAGAAAATATATTTTAGCCAAAAGATTAGTAACTCATCAAATGATAGCAAGCAATTGTGGAAAGTTATAAATGAAATAATGTGTAAAAAAAAAACAAAGTGTTCTAATATGTACTTGGAAACAGCAGCAGAAATAATCACTAAACCTTTGGATATAGCAAATTATTTGAATGACTTTTTTATAAAGAAAACTGCAAATTTAAGATCTAGTATGTCATCTTACCCTAACGATTCACCATGTAATAATTTCATAAATAATAGATCAACTGGATGGCAAAATTTTCAAAACTGTTGCTAACATCCTGTGTAAGCCTAGCAGTCACATCTTTAATAGATCTGTGCTAAGTGGGGTGTTTCCTGAAATTTGGAAGCAGTCTAAAATTATACCTTTTTAGATACGTCTTGCAGATGTAAATGCATCTGTGATGTGCGTGTGCTATCAGGGAGCTCTATTCACTCTGCAGTGCACTGGAATAAGGTATTGATGAAGTTGTTATAAAGACAAAGTCGAGTCTCAAATATTTTTATTTGCCACTTCAACAGAATATCCAGTTAACTGCTGCATTCCTTGGTCCATTTCAACCAAATAACATTAAAACTTTGGTACATTCATCTTGTGCTTTGCGTTTTCCTCCCAAATGGCTTGATTTAGTTAATGTCCAACAATACATAAAAAATTCAGTCTAAGAATAACTCCAAGAACACACAAAAATTGTTAGTGTTTAAATTACATCGTTCCTTTCTCTTGAGCTTTAGTCATATTGTAATATGTCCCTTTTTTTATAAAACAGACACTTCCGGTGCTGGCTTCCTTTTGGTCAGAACGGCGTTCCAAAAACTGACACTAAACACCTGTTTGCGGCAAAGTTTTCTTCCTGTTCTTTAGCAGACTTCAGGGCAATTTTGTCTTTTCTAGTGGAAAGACACCACTTAATGCATTTTTAATAATAATAATAATTACTAACCTTAATATCTAAAACGTTTGTGACCCTGGACCACAAAACCAGTCATAAGTAGCATAGGTGTATTTGTAGCAGTAGTCAAAAGTACATTGTATAGATCAAAATTATACATTTTTCTTTTATGCCAAAAATCATTAGGATATTAAGATCACGTTCCATAAAGATAGTTTGTAAATTTCCTTCTGTAAATATATTAAAACCTACTTTTTGATCAGTAATAGTTGTATCTTGGCCAAATATTGTCGTATCCTATCAAACCATTCATCAATGGAAAGCATTTTTATTCAGCTTTTAGATGATGTATGAATCTCAATTAAAAAAAAAAAAAAAAATACTCTTATGACTGTTTTTTTGGTCCAGGGTTTATGTAGAGAATTGGTTAGCTCAAAGAATTTCAAATTGATCAATATGTGTGTACAAGTATGAGACTATGTTTCTCTCATCACATGTGCCCGCATTCTCCACCAATATGTAAAGGATTAATTACATATGATTCTGTTCAAATTCCCTATTGAATCATATTCGATTCCCTTTGAGCTAAATTATATGTAATTAATCCCTTACAGTTTAGTTTTATAAAAACAATAAGCACTTGAGGCCGCACTATATTGTGAATATAACCGAACAAAGCACCTATTCACAATAAAGTGCAGCCCCGTGTAAGTTATTGCTAAAATAAAGCTAATTTCATGTCAAACCACTAGTTGGATAATCTTCGCTTATTCAATGATAGTGCAACGTAATCTTATAAAACGTTATTGTTGGTTTAAACCAAAAAAATTAATTCTTCCAAACCATAACGACTGTCCTTCATTTTACTAACAAGGGCAACTGGTTTAGAGTTAACAAGTACAAACTGCACACCCAGAAGATTGTTGTATTATCTTTACAATCCTGGAGTGATTCCTATTGGATATTTTTTTAAAACAGTAAAATGCATTTATATACATAACAAATCTGTAGAGTAAAGAACGGATCAGAGAGTTATTCTCTGAGAAGTTTCAAGACATGGCATAGGTACATGCAAGGTGAAGAAGGCACCATCAATACAAGGCACATGGTCAGTTAAACAGAGCTCTTCTTCAGGCTCTTTTGTTAAAGCTGGATAACTGCATATTATATTTACATTAAGCAGAGAAATGTTACAACATAATGAGTATAAACTTAGATACATTAATATTGGCTATGAGAAATAATACTGACTCAACAGAAAGGCACTTCTTTGTAATCATAGTACTGGTCTGGGTTAAATACTGGAGACCGACTAGTCCGCTCCAGGTAGTTGAATAGGATTAACAAAGCTGTACAAATAGGCCTGAAAGTCAGTGACCTCAGACAGAAAGTCATGCTTACATTGCACAATAAAAGGAAATCCACATTAATGGGCGCGAGATCCCGATGGAAGGCTCTTCAGGGTCAGCAGCTAGTGTTACCGCTGTCTGTGTGTCAACCACAACAAGCTTTTTTTTCCTGTGCCAACGCAAGCTTTTATAGACGCTCCTCAGGATTTGCGTTCGTGAGGCCGCCCTTAATGTCTGTGCTTTTATGGCTTTATTGAAAGAGCCTCCAGTGCAGAATCCAAAAAGGATTTCCATAAATAAATAACAACTTCCCCACCCCTTTAAAACCAAAGACACTGGTTTGATCCTGCACTTCCATCAGTCATTGTGAATTGCAGGAAGATGCCATTTCAGAAGAAAGCGGGGGGAGAGTAGCAGAGGGTGAGTGAGTGAGGGGTCTTTAGGGTCGCTTCCACCCATTCCGGATCACCGCGTCAGCTCGCAGGAAGGGCTGGCTTCGGAGATCTGTGAGTGGGGAAGGGAGAGAGTTAGAGTTAGACCAGGGAACGCTCAGGGTAGCAGGGGTCATTCTCAGCACTTGAGCTGGCTGCTGATATTTCTGCTGTCTTTGAAAAGGTTGAAGCAACGCAGAATTCTGCTGCTCTTACTTTCCTAGATCTTAAAGGAACAGATCACCCAAAAATGAAAATTCTGTCATTTATTACTCACCCTAATGTTGTTCCAAACCCGTAAGACCTTTGTTCATCTTCATAACACAAATTAAGATATTTTTGAAGACTCAGATTTCATCAAGAAACAAGTTTGGAACGACATAAGGGTGAGTAATTATTGAGAGAATTTTCATTTTTGGGTGAACTATCCCCTTAATATCAATCTCAATAACTGCTTCTAGCATAAACATAGGCATGGCCCTTCACTTAAAGAAGTAGTTCACTTTCAGAACAAAAATTACAGATAATGTACTCACCCCTTGTCATCCAAGATCATGTCTTTCTTTCTTCAGTCGTAAAGAAATTATGTTTTTTGAGGAAAACATTTCCCCCAGGTTTGAACTTTCAAAATGCAGCTTCAAAGGGCTCTAAATGATCCCAGCCGAGGAAGAAGGGTCTAATCTAGCGAAACGGTCGGTTGTTTTCTAAAAACATTTACAATTTTTTAATCTCTACACAGAGTACACACAGAGCTAGACAAGACGAGCATTTGAGGTTAAAAAGTATATAAATTGTAATTTTTTTTTAGAAAATAACCAATCGTTTTGCTAGATAAGACCCTTCTTTCCTCGGCTGAGATCGTTTAGAGCCCTTTGAAGCTGCAAACTCGGGGGCACCATAGAAGTCCATTATATGGAGAGGAATCCTGAAATGTTTTCTTAAAAAAACTATTTCCTTACGACTGAAGAAAGAAAGACATGAACATCTTGGATGACAAGTACATTATCTGTAAATTTTCATTCTGAAAGTGAACTACTCATTTAAAGCACACACAGTAAAACACTAACAGAGACACAAAACAAAACACAATCACTGCAGTATGACCATTCAACACAAATATGTCTGAACTGATAGATTCAGTGTTCAGCAAGGTCTTTAAAGATACTATAACCATATATTTCCATATATAATGAAACACTTTACCACTATGTAACCATTACATGTAGATCTTGCTGAACAGAACACAGATTTGCATGCAGGTGACAGACAAGGTAGACAAACAGCACAGTGCAAATATACAGCGGACAAACACAGCTTTACATGCAACAGTGATGACAAGAAAATAGAGATTTCATTCCTGGATCCTTTCCAAAAAGTCCTAAGAAAATACTGAAGAAAAACTAACTACAAATTTATAGTAAAATAATCTAAGGTTTTGTACAATCCAGTTATTAGTTTTTAATTATATTTAATATTTAAAAGTTTATTTAAAAAAAAAAAAATTGTAAAAATGTTGTAAGTTTCTACAAATAAAAATATGGAAGGCCATTTGAGAAAAAAGTCAGAATTGAGAGATACAATTGTGAACTTATATGAACTCACAATTGTGAGTAAAAAGTCGCAATTACTTTTAAAATTTTTTATTCTTAGTAAAAAAACAGAACTGCGAGATTAAAACGTTGCAATTACTTTTTTATTGTTAGTAAAAAAAAAATCTGAATTACGAGATGTAGTTCAGAAATGCGAGATTAAAAAGTCACTTTTTAATTTTTTTTATTTTCAGTAAAAAAATCTGAATTGCAAGATTAAATCTTAGAATTCTGAAGGGAAGTCAGAACTGTGAAATTAAAAAGTCGCACTTACATTTTTATTTCTTATTCTTAGTAAATAAACAAAAACAGAATTGCAAAATGTAATCTTAGAATTCTAAAAGGGAAAAGTCACAATTACTTTTTATTCTTAGTAAAAAAAAAACAGAATTGCTTGATATAATCTTAGAATAAAAAATAAAAAAAATAACTGCAACCTTTTTAATCTTGCAATTCAGTTTTTTTACTAAGAATAAAAAAGTAATTGCGACTTACTTTTTAACCATGCAATTCTGACTTTTTTCCTCAGAATTCTTAATTCTTAAAAAAAAAAATGCGAGATGTAATCTTAGAATTCTAAGGGAAAAAGTCTTCAGAGTTTAAAATTGTGAGTTTAAAAAGTCGCAAATACTTTATTCATAGTACAACAAAAATCAGAATTCCGTAATGTAATAGAATTCTGTGGGAAAATGTCGCAATTACTTTTAATTTTTAATTCTTAGTAAAAAAAAAAAAAAAAAAAAAAAAAAAAAAGAATTGCGAGAATCTTAGAATTCTGAGGGAAAAAGTCAGAATTGTGAGATCAAAAAGTCAATTACTTTATTTTTTATTCTCAGAAAAAAAAATGAATTGTGAGATGTAATCTTAAAATTCTGAGGGGAAAAAGTCAGAATTGTGAGATATAAACTCAGAATTGTAAAATGTAAACTCGGAATTGTAAAAATAAAATTGGGTTAAAAAAGCCAGAATTTACCTTTTTTTCCTCAAAATTTAAAAAGTTTATATTTCACAACTTGCTCTAACTTGCTTTCAAAATTGTGAGAAATTCAAAATGGTTAAATACCTCAGAATTGGATTGCGAGTCAATGTTTTTATTTTGTGGAAAAATATACAAATATTATAGCTATTATCTTATATTTTTTGACACATTTACAAGTTTGATAAAATATATATTTAACAATGCAAAAAAGCAATATTTGGCCACATAAGCTTCAGCATTGTAGCAATGTGCAAAATGTAGCACTGCTAAAGCAACTGAGCTGACGGTAAAAAGGCAGACAGGAGCAAAGCGTCATGAAGCTCCATGATGCCTTTCTTACCCTCCAATTATTTTGTGCTCAAATTTACTCAGATTAATCCCCTGTTCTGCTGGAAAGGTAGAACAAAGAGTTATGGGAGAGAAGATGAGAGTTAGCAGGTGACAAACCAAGTGAAACATAATAAGGACTGTTACACAGGCCAAATCTTTCTGGACAATATGACAAATAGAATGTATAGTAATATTAAATCAAAAAAGCATATGTAAACATCAGTCAAGCAACATTTTTACAGTACAAAATATATGATTATATTATATACTTTAATACTTTTCAGTCCATTTGTCATAATTCCCTTGAGAAAGATTTGGCCGGTCCCTGTTTCAGATCTGTGAACAGCCACAGCTCGTGTTTCCCACTATTCCATCGTGCCTAGGTTAGTAGAGGATGCTGGGTAACCAGAGTGACAGAATGGGTCATGCGAGTGGTTGTATGCATGCACTTTGCAACTTGTAAGAGAACGGGACAACCTGCGGCATTAGGGGCAGTTTTTTGGGGGGGTTTGGGGGGCTAGCAGATGGACTCGTCGAAGAGGTTGGTATCGCAGAAGAAGCGAGAGCCCCGTTTGGCCGTGCGGGCTGTGAAGGGCACACTCTTCAGCACTGAGGGAGGGAGGCAGGTCAGAGACAGAACGTTATATCTGAGGTTAAGAAGGAGCATGTGTTTCCAAAAGAGAAACCATTTGTTTTGACCCAAGCAAATTCCTGGCTTTTTTGTGCAAGATGTTCTCAATCCTATTTAACAGTGATAGCGATAAAATCTTCTACACCATCGTTCAAATATTCAGGGTCAGTAAGGTCTTCTATTCAGCAAAGATGCATACAATTATTTAAAAGTGAGAGTAAAGATATTTATAATTTTGCAAAATATTTAAATATGAAATATTTTAAATAAATACTGTTCTTCTGAATTTGTCTTTTCACAAAAATATTAAGCAGAGTAATGAATGTACACTGCCGTTCAAAAGTTTGTGATCAGTATGAATTTGAATGTTTTTAAAGAAATCTCTAATGGTCATCAGAAAAAGGAATATTATGAAATATTATTGCAATTTAAAATATAAGTTATTTCTGTGATACAAAGCTGAATTTTCAGCATCATTACTCCAGTCTTCCTGTCACATGATCCTGCAGAAGTCAATCTAATATAACATTTGAAACAGTTGTACCGTTTAATATAATTTTGGAACCTGTTATAGTTTTTTCAGGATTCTTTGATGAATAAAAAGTAGAAAAAAAAAACTGAATTGCAAGATGGAATCTTAAAATTCTGAGGGAAAAATTCAGAATTGCAGAGAAATTACAGAAAACGTCAGAATTGCGAGATTGAAAAGTTGCAAGTTCTTTTTTTATTTTTTCATTCTTAGTAAGAAAAATCAGAATTGTGAGATTAAAAAAAAAATTGCAATTACTTTTTTTTTTGTTCTAAGATTACATCTCGCAATTAATGCAAAGAATAAAAAATAAAGTAATTGCGACTTTTCAGTCTCTCAATCTTTTTTCCCTCAGAAGATTTCATCATGCAATTTTTTTTACTAAGAATAAAAAAGTAATTGCAACTTTTTAGTCTTGCAAATCAAGATTAAAAAGAATTTCAAGATTTAAAAAAAAAGTCAATTATTTTTTTTATTCTTAGTCAAATAAATCTGAATTACAAGATGTAATCATAGAATTCTGAGGGAAAAAGTCAGAATGAATTAAAATAATTAGTAAACGCAACTTTTAAATCTCGCAATTCTGATTTTTTTTC
This sequence comes from Garra rufa, assembly GCF_049309525.1. Lineage (NCBI taxonomy): Eukaryota > Metazoa > Chordata > Actinopteri > Cypriniformes > Cyprinidae > Garra > Garra rufa. Next base: position 24,670,434 of record NC_133378.1, on the reverse strand, counting down.
CCCTCAGATTTCTTAGTTTGAAAAAAAAAACTGAAAAAAAAAAATAAAAAGTCAGAATTGCGAGATTAAAAAGTCGCAATCAATCTAATATGCTGATTTATTATAAACATTTGAAACAGTTGTACTGTTTAATATTTGTTTGGAACCTGTTATAGTTTTTTCAGGATTCTTTGATGAATAAAAAGTTAAAAAGAACAGCATTTATTCAAAATAGAAATCTTTTCTAACAATACAAGTCTTTACTATCACTTTTTTTTTAATCAATTTAACAACTTTGAACGGTACTGTATATTGTTAGAAAAGATTTCTATTTTAAATAAATGCTGTTCTTTTAAACATTTTATTCATCAAAGAATCCTAAAAAAGTATCACAGTTTCCAAAAAAATAAAGCAGCACAACATTCCAACACTGATAATAAATTAGCATATTAGAATGATTTCTGAAGGATCGTGTGACACTGAAGACTGGAGTAATGATGCTGAAAATGCAGCATTGCTTTACATGAATAAATTATATTTGAAAGTATATTAAAATGGAAAAATTCTATTTTAAATTGCAATAATATTTCACAATTTTACTGTTTCTTTCTGTATTTTTAATCAAATCAGCCTTGATGAGCAGAAAAGACTTCTTTAAAACTTTTGAACGGCAATGTTTATAAGAATGCATATTAAAATGATTTCTGAAGGATCATGTGATACTGTGGACTGAAGTAATAGTTGCTGAAACTTTCACTAGAATAAATTTAATTTTAGAAAATACTGAAAGCAACATTTCACAATATTACTGTTTTACTCTGTTTTATGCAAATCAATGCAACCTTTATGAGGTGTCTTTAAAAAACATGAATGAAATCTTACAGATCCCAAAATTTTGAACACTACTGTATATCTCAAGTAGAGGAATTTATTTATTTTTAAGCAAAAGCTACTTTGTTAATTAATTAATGATTAACTGAGCACAGGATACGTGGGTAAACTTTAAAAGAATAAAATATTAAAGTATATGTTAAACATGTTCAAGTAAAAATTCTTTAAAACTTAAGCATTAATAAAGATTAAATCCTGATTACTTTGTGACTGGGGTAACAGCAGATGAGAAAGGTGAATATTCTTCATTTTGTCAGTAATATCTATGGCTTCATAAGGCTGGGATGTTGTTTAAAAAACCTTAAAATACTAAAAAGTCGCCTGGTGTGCACAACCTCTGGACTACATTTAAAGAGCCATTTTTGGCATTTTGTTGACATTGCAGCATCAGAAAATCTCAAAAGAATGAGAGTTTGCCAAAAAATAAACAAACAATCAAAAAATATTCAGTATCAGTTAATAATATAAATAAATAAATATAAATACCCTTAACTAAAAGCATTATGGGAATGATAGATTATGATCATTTGTTATCAAAAAATGAATTCTCAAGTATTTCCTGCACAGTCCTGTACAATTTATTTACATACTTTATAAAGAGAACCACTTAGTATAGCATCTAATTACCTCCCTGAGAGTTGATTAAATTTCTGAACCATTGGTTTTAACTGATGTGCACTTGTAAAGTGTGCCGATTGAGCTGTAAGGGCCGCTGCTTAACATAACAGACAGTACACTGCTGATGTGGAGATCTGCGGACCACCACAGTGATTGTGGACCCCTGGCTGATGGGTATTGTAGCCCTGCCTGGCCCACCTGTGATAATGTCTTCGATGGTGCCATCTTTGCCCTCATATACAGGCCGGTGGTCCTTGGCCTGTCTGCGCCGGAGCTCTGCGATCAGTTCGTGCTGCTGCTGTCGCTTCTTCTGAGCCTGGACCTGCAATGAGAAAACAAGGTATATATTTACCACTAACATTATCTGTAAGAGCTTTAATGAGTATAATTGCTGTCTAGTTTCCTAATTAAAGCCAAAAAAGTTCTCAGCTCTTAGATTTCACCTTGGGGTCATGCTGTTTGGCTTCCTGCGCTAGTAGTTTTTCTCTCATGGCTTGCTCTTGTTTCTTCCTCTGTTCGTTTTCCTCCACAGCCTCCTGCAGAAAACAACAACAGTTCCGACAAAGAGGTGAGTGTGATCCGGGTCCTGACACTGCACAAAACACAGGCCACGGCCTCACATCTAAACAATCACAGCAAGCTCTGAGAAGGGATATGAATATGGACACACACAAACGCATAGAGATCTTGGAGCTTTTTCGGTTCCTCGTGTAGACTCATAAATCCAGCAGCAGAACAATGTGAGGAAGAGGTGTGTGTATGCGTGTGTGTCCGGGTTAGAGGCGGTGAAGGCAAAGCTCAGTCTAAACACAGCAGCTGCCCTTAAATCTCAGCCCAGCTGCCCCTTCCTGTTATTCACCCTCTGCTAACGTCTGCTACTCCACCCCAGCGCTCTGACGCTGATGCTCCAACAGGGAAGACATTAAAACAAGGATGGCCAAAGGATATAAACTGCGTATCCATTCAGGGTTTGAACCTACAAAGGCCAGGGGCCAGTTGCATAAACTTAGTCTCTATGTTAAGACAGTGTCTTAAGAACTCGTTTGACCAGCTAGCAGATAACTAAGGGGTAATCAGTCTTATATTTTGGATCCAACTTAGACTAATCTAAGTTTTTATGTAACCAAATTTTCAAAAATTTGACCAGTCTTAAAGAAAAAAAATGAATGACTAACATTTAAGTCTGTCTAAACCTTTTATGCAACTGGCCCTCGATCTTTCACCGCATCATGTTTACTAAACAAGATCATGTGGACGGCTCCTTCCTGTCCTCAATGACCTGAAAGCAGGTCGGGTTCATCTTTCCCCTTGAGGCTTAGAAAATAAAAGTTGCTTCCTGATCTGATAAGTACACAGAGGCACAAATGTGTTTTCTCCTTGTCACAATATGAAGATTCATGATTGTTTAGTGCAGCGCCTAGAACCACTGAGTGAATCATTTAAAGGATTGCAGTACCTTGTAGGCTCTGATGAACCGTACAAACACCGGGAAGAACACAGAGGGCGGTGTGGTTTTAGGACTCTCCCCGAAGTAAAGCACCACATTGTTGAAGGCCTCCTGTAAACGGATTCAATTTGAGATTGAGATAATCTGGTTTTGTATTCAGAAAGTGTTTTGTAAAAGACAAAAAGGACACCTCAGAAGTCTTGGCGTCTTTTTGTAGTTTGTCCAGCTGTGTATCGCTGGTCTGGAGGAAGCTCTTGAGTACAGCGTGGTCGTGCAGACTGCACTCTCTCCTGACCAGATCCATGCCCTTACCCAGCTCCTTAACGTCCAACAACACGTTCTCCAGCGAGACTGTAACAGAAGATTTCGAATTAAAGAGCAGGTCATCATGTCGAGAAAACACTGTGTTCTATGCTGTGAAAGCAAGTTTGTTTTGTTTTGTTTGTATTGCTTTTCTAATCTTGGCTTTTATCTTTGGGTTCTAATCTTCTTTATTTGGACTAACAAGCGTCTCTGAACCACAACCTTGCATTCCAGGGTGTAAAATTGGTATTCCAGGGGCTAAATATGACATTATTGGGGTAGCTTTAACCCCCGGACATCAAAAACAACCATGGACTTGGCAACACAGATGGTAGCGCTTGCTAACTTGCTCAAGTACTCCTTTCTGTGCCAATCACAACAGGCTTGGCCAGCTGATCAATCAGAGCAGAGTAGGCTTATGGAAGGGAGGGGTTTACAGACATTACACTCAAAGCTGATTTGAACTGTTTTGAAAATGATTGACAAATGACTATAAATGTATATGCTAAGAAAATTACAATGTTTTCTGACCTTAGATGCATTTAAACCTGTTGTAGGGGGACTCCAAAACAATATTAGGACACTTTAAAAAAAAACATATGACTTGCTCTTTAATGCAATTAGAGTTAAAATGAAGTTAAATCCAAAGAAATTCATATTATTCATAGTATTATTCATATATTTCTATAAGTGGGCCATGGTCAGTTCAAATTCCTACTCTGAAGGACACAGACCTGCTGCAGCCTTATCCACAAAGTGCAGTTCATTGTAGAAGGTAGCCAGTTCAGGATATTTCTCTTTGACGACCAGAGCTATGTAGTGCAGCAGTGTCATTTTCCGGTCAGTAGATTTAGTATCTAGCAGCTGAGAGAGAACAACATCAGCATGGGTGAGAACAGCACTCTTATTCGACTACAACATAGCTGAAGCCATTTCTACACTTAAGCTCACCAGATCCAAACTCTGAAGTTTGAAACCATACACCGAGCCTCTTTTACTACTGTTCATGTAGTTGCCCAGGGCCAGAATGATCTGTGGAGACAAAAAAAAGACAGTTATGCATAACAGGAGAACATTTCAGATGATTTAGAACTTTTAGAATGTGCCAAAGTAGTAGATATTTACTTCAAGTATCTTCTTTAACTTTGGAGAAGACTTTACTGAAGCTGATGCAGCAATGATGGCGTTGAGTTGCTGTGGATTTAAATGAACAGATGTCAAATTTGATTTGATCAGGGTGACTGTGATATTGCCAAGAACGTGTCCCTAGATCAACATCTTCTGTAAAATTCCAATCAAACAAACTAACCCTATACTTAACCCCAAGCCTAACAACCCCTAAAATCAGAAGGAAATGATAGGTTGATAAGTTTATGGCTCAATTTAACCCCAAAATGTGAACAAGAAATGTTGTTCCAGGAACGTTGGTCAAAAAACTATGTTCACAAATATCTTTGCAACCAAAAAATCACTGTGGATTGGTCATTCTTCACTGAAAATCTATTTAAGAAACCCACAAAATTTCCCAACTTCCCATTTGTTGACCATCATAGTTGCTCACCGGGGTCAGCATGTTGACATTATCATTGAAGTTGCCCACAAACGTGATGATGCTCATTCTCTGAGTGAGCCGCTCAATCTTGCTGAAGAAGAGCATGAAACGGTCTTCCTCAGCAAGTTGGTCCAGAGGTCTCCTCTCGCGCTCGTACTGACGCAGTAGTTTATTCTCAGCCTCCGTGGGCAGAAACCGCATCAGGCATTCCACAAAGTCCACTGGCAGGGCTTTCAGATCAAACCTGCAACATGAAAATTGCATCATATAAATCTCAGAGGAGATTTTTGAGAAGGGATAGTTCACCCAAAAATACAAATTCCGTCAATAACTTCTCACCCTTACGTCGTTCCAAACCTGTAAGACCTTTGTTCATCTTCGAAACACAAATTAAGACATTTTTGATTAAATCTGAGAGCTTTTTGACCCTCAGTAGAAAGCAACACGTGACATCAGTGTTTCAACCTTAATTTTATGAAGCTACTTTGTAAACTAAAGTTCTCAGATTTCATCAAAAATATCTTAATTTGTGTTCCCAGGATGAACAAAGGTCTTAACAGTTTTGGAACAACATGAGGGTGAGTAATTGACAGAATTTTAATTTTTGGGTTAACTATCTCTATAAGACACTTGTATTTGTGCGTACGTTTGAATGGCTTTGCAGATCTCCTCTGTGGTCTTGTTGGCCTTGCGCAGAGTAATGGCCAAGTTCTTTGAGCGATTGGCATCCAGCAGCTGCACTTTGTTGACAGTCTTTTGGGAAACCTTGCTCTTTGAGCATGAAACATCCACCACAGGACCCTGGGCTTTCGTCTTGAACAGCTCCTCAAACTTCTCCAGATCCAGCTCCTACACAACCAATCAAGAACACAAGGCATGTGTGGAGAGTTTCATGAAGCATACGGTTAGAATAATGTGCATACTCAAGATCACCTCAAGCACACGCTCATCATCGATCTCGTTGAAGACGGTGCCATTGATCTGGTTGGGTTTTAGTGCAGTCCAGTTGAAGACAGGAAGGCGGAACTTGGTTTTTATAGGTTTCTTGATGCGTATGGCTACAAAAAAAAGAATGCACATGATTGTCAGAGATTACTTTTACTAACATAATTGCGTATGATTTGTGACCCTGGACCACAAAACCAGTCATAAGGGTCAATTTTTCGAAATTGAGATATACATCATATAAAAGCTGAAATAAATAAGCTTTCTATTGATGTATGGTTTATTACAGGGATCATCAAATCTGGACCTCGAGATCCATTTTCCTGCAGAGTTTAGCTCTTACCCTAATCAAACACACCTGAGCATGCTAATCAAGGTCTTCAGGATCATTAGAGAATAACAGGTAGGTGAGTGTGATCAGGGTTGGAGCTAAACTCTGCAGCGCATTGGATCTCCAGGGTAAGATTTGGGGAACCCTGGTTTATTAGTATAGGATCATATTTGGCCAAGAAACAATTATTTGAAAATCTGGAATGTGAGGGTGCAAAAAATCTAAATATTGAGAAAATTGCCTTTAAAGTTGTCCAAATGACGTTCTTTGCAATGCATATCACTAATCAAAAATTATGTTTTGATATATTTACGGTAGGAAATTTACAAAATATCTTCATGGAACATGATTTTTACTTAATATCCTAATGATTTTTGGCATAAAAGTAAAATCTTTTATTTTGACCCATACAATGTATTTTTGGCTATTGCTACAAATATACCTGTGCGACTGGTTTTGTGATCCAGGGTCACATTTGTCACTGTGACTCACTTTAATCTTTTGTTCGCAACAAATCAGAGCCAAGATAGTACAGTTCCTATTATTATTTTTAATTTTATTACCTGACAAACCGACACTAAGGATGACTGATGGTGATGGGCCAGGAAGAGGTGGAGGCGGTGGTGGAGGAATAGGAACACATTCGACTATAAAATGAAAGAGAGTTAATACATTAGCATGCATGCATTTTCATCTGTACTCTTAAATCTATTCCCAAACAGTCGCAAGGGCTTAAAAGATAGTTAGTCCCAGTCCAGCTGCTTCCTCAGCAGAAACCGCTCCTTAGCTAAAGGAAACACCCTTAGCTTTTCCTTTTCCTGCTAGGCTTGCAATGACTTGTACATTTAAAGCTCTGTAACTCAGAGGGAACTTAGTGTGCACAGTTGAGCCTTGTTTTTCAGATTTTTATACACTAGAATAACTCTAAAAACATCTCCATAATCTTGAGATTCATGGGAACCCTTAAATATCTGTTTTCCATTATCTCAGATCTCCTGGTCAAGCAATGATTTTCCTGGCTATTCTCAGACTCAGTACCTTCTGAAGGGAGTGGTGGGGCAGGTGGAGGCGGCGGTGGTGGTGGAGGTGGAGCAACTGCTTCAATTGGAGCAGGTAAAGTGACAGCAAGACCTCCACTCCCACTAATGCTTGCAGTAAGGAAGCCAAGGTCTCCCAGAGGTGCTCCAGCTGCTGCTCCACCAGCCAGTCCTCCTCCAGCCAGAGTCTCAATGGCAATGTCCCCATCAGGCTGCTTGCGTAAACGGATGGTGCCCTTCTGCTCCAGCTCCAGCAATTGCTTCTCGATGTTGTTGTGCCGCTGAAAGGCAGCGTCCTTTTCTTGGATCATCCGCCGCAGTGTGTGCACCTGTGAGCTGGCTGACTCATACGTCTCCTGCAAAACCACGAGAATGGCAAGGATGTTAGGGTACAAAGATAGTCCAACACATTTACTGTACTTTTCCCATAGCCTAGCATCTAATACAGTCATACAACACATATAAATTCCCCCAAAATAGTATAGTTGATTGATAGAGAGGTTGTCATTCCCGTTAAAGGATTAGTGCACTTCTAGAATAAAAAATTCCTGATCATTTACTCACCCTTATGTCATCTAAGATGTTCATGTCTTTCTGTCTTCGGTCAAAAAAAGAAAAAGGTTTTTAAGGAAAACATTCCAGGATTTTTCTCTATATAGTGGACTTTAATAGGGATCAGCGGGTTGAAGGTCCAAATTGCAGTTTCAGTGCAGCTTCAAAGGGCTCTACATGATCCCAGCCAAGGAATAAGGGTCTTAATCTAGCAAAACGATCAGTTATTTTCTAAAAAAAATGTAAATGTATATACTTTTTAACCACAAATCCTCATCTTGCACTAGCCCGACCCTACGCATTACGAAAACCCAGTGTTTACAAAGTGAACGTGCAAAGAAAGTCAAACACCCTTTACAAAAAAAGGTCAAAAAAACAATGTTGGACAATTTTGAAGTTAGAAGAGAAAATGAGTTTTTCGCCCTACTCTACCTTTTTTAACCGAAATACACAGACGAAGAACTAACCACATGTGTTTTTTCCAATGTGATTATGTAATGAGTGAAATCACAAACGTGCATCGCAGAGCTAGTACAAGATAGAGCCCTGCATTTCAGCCCGGGCCCGACAGGCCCCAAATAATTTTTTCAGTTTTTAATTAAATTTTGTTTTATAGATATCAAGTCAGTGAGACTACTCACAGAATTTCGGTTTAACTCCTGCTCAAAGCCAAAAATGCAGAAAGTGCATCCTGTTTTTTTTTCTTCTTTATTTTAGAAAAGCACAACGTTTTGTTGACACTGTGAGTGCACACAAATATAATTAGACCCTTTACAGTTCCAAACAATGTATTACTCTTATCTTTATGAGCAAAAATGACAGCGTATTTTGAAATGTTTCCAATGCAAGTGATCGTGTGTCCCGTAAAGCGTGCTTCAGCTTTTTTCTCTCTGCACAAACGACTGGATATGCGTCTAACAGCGCACATTTATATAGGTTAAGCATTCAAACTAACATTGTGATATGCTTGAGCTGTTTTATATCTATAGGTTTAATTTTAGGCAAGTCGTGATGATTTGAGAAGGCTAAATTGATCATACATAAGCTACTGTCTGCCGCTGGTCGCTTGGTTGTTACTTTGAAAACAGGAAAAACGTACATTTAATGAAATAAAAAAATTCTCCAAATGTTTTTCTATATTAACTTAATAAAAACACGAAACGAAATATAATCACTTTGCCATTTCATACAAAACTGAACTATTTTAATTGCTGAAACAGTAGTATAAGCTGCTTTGGTTGAGAATTCTGATAAACTGTCAGACAAGGGCCTGGCTAGGGCCTGAATGTCTCGGGCTAGGGCCTAGATTTTAGACCCGTGCTGGGCTCTAGTATAAGATGAGCATTTGTGGTTAAAACGTATATAAATTGTTACATTTTTAGAAAATTACCTATCAATTTGCTATATAAGACCCTTTTTTCCTCAGCTGGGATCATGTAAAGCTCTTTGAAGTTGCTTTGAAACTGCAATTTGGACCTTCAACCCTTTTAAGTCCACTATATGGAGAAAAATCCGAGAATGTTTTCCTCAAAAACCTTTTTCTTTTCGACTGAAGAAATAAGGACATGAACATTTTTGATGACATGGGGGTGAGTAAATGATCAGGAAATCTTTTATTTTGGAAGTGAACTAATCCTTTAAGGCACAGTTTAGTTGATTACATTGGTCATAAGAGAGAAAAATGTCAAATTTGCTCACTTCTTCAGCCATAGTTAGAAACACTCACAGAGCAGCATTAACCAGTTTTTTGTAATTTGATGCCAAGATCATTACTCTGTTATTATGACACATTTAAACATCTAGTTACCAGACTATGCAAAAGTCACAAAGCATTAATGACATTTTATCATTCAAAACATTTCTCTTACTTATTCATATTACACAAACAAATCATTATAGGAGCTATTTGTATGTCAAGATCTTAAGTAAAGTTGATATAAATGATTTTAAAGTGATTGAGGCCTACCTTTATGACCACCAGCTCCTTGTCTTTGTGTAACAGCTGTTTCTCCAGGTCCGCCACTTTCATCATCGTCTCATTTTCAACATCTAGAAGCTTTTCTGTCACCTTTAACGAAAACAAAGGGAGCACGAGAGAAAACATGACAGCATGAGAGGATGCGAAACAAAAATGAGTGAAGATGGAGAAGGCGGTTCAGAGCAGTGATCCAATAAACATCTCTCCCATAGCCTCACTCTCTTATGGATCAATAATAATATTCCCAGCAGTATGACACAGCAGATGAGACAATATCACTTTCATTTTTGAAGGAGTGAAGATTACACATGTAGTGGAATATTTGGGGAATTCTGTCCTCCTCCCCCAGCAAGAGAAAAAGAGTTGTTGTGTGATTCTCTGGTCATTTGAAGACCTTTGCCATGAGCATAACTCAGCCCAGCAGAAAGGCCCACTACTGAGTCAAGATCAGAGGAACAATCTGAGGTTTGTTTTCACACTGCATGCATTCTGCATACTCAGATTTACAAGCCTTATCTGTTGAGCTAAACACTTACAAGCCCAATCAGTCTGCAAGTCAGATTAGAAATTATATTTTAAGATCTCTATGCACCAAATGTGAATGATTAAGCTATTTATGCGACTTGATGTTGTGGTGAATACTAGGGAAGGGAATAACCCTGATTTTCCTGAACTCTGTGAACTCTGATAAGGGTGAAGTCATTAAGATATTGAAAGTGACAACATGACCGACCCGTGCTTTGAAAAACTTTCCTTAATATTTAAAGATCTGACATAATTTGGAGTAATCATAATATATGCACTACTGTTTGAAAGTTTGGTGTCAGTAAGAAAAATGCAAGGATCATTAAATTGATTAAATTGATCAAAACAGTTAAGACATTTATAATGTTACAAAAGGCTTCCATTTTTTCCATTGAACTTTCACAAAAATATACCAGGATGTTCAAAATTCAGCTTTGCCATCACATGAATAAAACACAATATAAAAATGTAAAAACTTTATATGATTAAAGGTGTAATATTTTAAGAATAAAGAATCTTACGAGAATAGACTAAATATTTCGACAATAAAATCAAATTTATGAGAATAAAGTCTAATATTTTAAATCAAACACTTTGACTTTATTCTCTTAAATTAGAGTAAAATCTAAATTATGAGAATAAAGTCAAAGTACTGTCCCTGCGAGTATAAAATATGGTATGATTTCTGCTAATAATTCCACATATATTCCAATAAATTCCAGTGGCCTGGAAACTTCTGGTGCTCCCAATCCAGGCCATTTGCATGCGCAAGCTATACTCTCAAAATATTATAACTTTAATTGCTATGATAATTCTCATAATTATAATAATTATAATAATTTATTCTTAATACATTCTGACTTTATTCTCAAAACATTTAAACTTTATTCTCTAAACATTCCGACTTTATTCTCAAAATTTAAAATTTTTTCTCGAAACATTTTGACTTTATTCCTAAAACATTTCGACTTTATTCTTGAAAAATTTAAACTTTATTCTCAAAACATTTAAACTTTATTCTCTAAACATTCCGATTTTATTCTCAAAATTTCTAATTTTTTCTCGAAACATTTCGACTTTATTCCTGAAACATTTCGAATTCATTCTTAAAACATTTCAACTTTATTCTCAAAACATTTTGAATTTATTCCTGAAACATTTAAACTTTATTCTTGAAAAATTTCTACTTTATTCTCAAAACATTTCAACTTTATTCTCTAAACATTCCAACGTTATTTTCGCAAATTTCAACTTTATTCTTAAAACATTTCGACTTTATTCTTGAAAAATTTCTACTTTATTCTCAAAACATTTCGACTTTATTCTTGAAAAAAATTTCTACTTTATTCTCAAAACATTTCGACTTTATTCCTGAAACATTTCGACTTTATTCTTGAAATTTCTACTTTATCCTCGAAACATTTCAACTTTATTCTTGAAACATTTTGACTTTATTCCTGAAACATTTCGACTTTATTCTTGAAATTTCTACTTTATTCTCGAAACATTTCAACTTTATTCTTGAAACATTTTGACTTTATTCCTGAAACATTTCGACTTTATTCTTGAAAAATTTCTACTTTATTCTCAAAACATTTAAACTTTATTCTCTAAACATTCCGATTTTATTCTCAAAATTTCTAATTTTTTCTCGAAACATTTCAACTTTATTCTTGAAACATTTAAACTTTATTCTCTAAACATTTCGACTTTATTCTTGAAATTTCTACTTTATTCTCGAAACATTTCAACTTTATTCTTGAAACATTTTTACTTTATTCCTGAAACATTTCGACTTTATTCTTGAAAAATTTCTACCTTACTCTCAAAACATTTTGACTTTATTCTCAAAACATTTTGACTTTATTCCCGAAACATTTTGAATTTATTCTTGAAACATTTCGACTTTATTCTCGAGAAAATTACAAGTTTATTCTCAAAATTTCGATTTTATTCTCAAAACATTTTGACTTTATTCTCGACACATTCAACTTCATTCTTGAAATATTTCAACTTTATTCTCGAAACATTTAGACTTTATTCTCAAAATTTCTAGTTTATTCTCGAACCATTTTGACTTTATTCTTATAATTTCGACTTTATTCTCGTAATTTCACATTTATTCTCAAAATATTTCTCTTTATAATGTAATTTTTTGTAAAAAAAAATTTAACGTGGCTCTAAAATGCTGTTGTAGAATATATTGCAAGATTATCCATAAATAAATAATTGACAAAATATTTGTTTATTATTTATTAAAATACTATTTCGTTTTTTTTAAAACAATCTGCTCTGCTTTATTTTTAATGTAGGCAATGAGGTATAATAACAACATAGTAATAATGAAAGGGAGTATCTAATGATTCTTACATGTGACAAATGTTCTTCCAGCTCCTCCACTTTCTCCAGGGCCACATTCTTTGTTTCAGCGTCTTCCAACAGACCTCCAACATCAAATACATTATCCAGGTAAGCCTGGATCTGCACCGACAACTTATCACTTTCTGTGTGCTTGGATTTCTGTAAGGAAACACAGGGGATTTCCTTATGTTTAATCATGCGGTTACTCTTTAAGAATATCTCCAAATGTCTGTATGACTAAATTGTTCAATAGTGTTTCAAATACAAAAAGACATCAACACAATAAACTTGGCTATTTAAACACTGAATGATTTTAGATTAGTTTGAACATTGATGAGATACCTCCAGGAAGTCATCAAGCCCCAGTTTAGTGAACTCATATTGCAGATGTACACGGAAGTTCATGTCCTCCACCGAATGGACCACAATGTTGATAAACTGCATACAAGCCACCTGAGACACAAACCACACAGTCAAACACATCCACATCTCACACAAAATACTAAAAAGTGCTTTCATGCACCTACCATGAAGTCGATGTTCCCATCTTCACTACGGAAATACTCCATCAGCTTCTCAAAGCGGTGCTTCTCCTTACATACCTGCACATATTTTGATTTAGTCAGTCACACAGTAACCCCTGAATCTAGTATAAACAGACTTATCAAGTGCTAAAATATAAAGTGTGATAGTTATAGCTCTTATATCCTCACAAATAACCACCCCACAAAACAAACATAACAAAAAAGTCAAGTCAAAAGATTTTTTTCTTATTTTTTTTTCTTATTTTTTCTTACAGTAAGATTTTGTCTCTTATGCATCCAAAACAAAGCAAAAGCAGTAATATTGTTGCTTTCTATTTGAATATATTATAAACAGTAATTTATTCCTGTGATCAAAGCTACATTTTTAGCATCATTACTCCAGTCTTCAGTGTCACATGATCCTTCAAAAATCATTTTAATATGCTGATTCGCTGTTCCAGAAACATATTTTATTATCATCAACATTTTAAACTGTTGAGTACATTTTTTCAGGATTCTTTGATGAATAGAAAAATCCAAAGATCAGCATTTCTCTGAAATAAAAAGCTTTTGTAACATTATACACTATACCATTCAAAAGCTTGAAGTCAGAATAATTTCATAAAGACAATTATAATGTTACAAAAGATTTCTATTTCAGATGGATGGTGGTGCAGAAGAAATTACTGAGTTTGAGTATGAGGTTATGGGGTTCAGTAAGTTGAGAATGATGGAGAATTCAGATCACAGTCCATAGAGGAGACAGTCAGACTTCATTGTAGACTTTATGGAAAAAAGGGGATCGAAATAACAAAGCATCTATGTTAGGCCCTCACTATGGCAGAATGGGAAACTTTTTTTTTTCAAATAATCAGCTTTCTTGTTCGTAATGCTTTGCTGATTTAAATGTGGAACGTTTATTTCATTACTCTAAATCCAGAGTTAGGTCAACCACAGACTCTTTGAAGACTAGTTCTGCCAGTCTACAGACTGTATTATACTTCAGTCTTTCTCAAAGCCTTGTTGTGACTGCTGTGTTGATTAAGCTCTCCTAGTTTCTCAGGATAGAATTGGACAGTTACAGGATAATTGGCCCGTTTCCGGTATTTAAATGACTAGGCAAACAAAACTGAGCGGTTGAGCGAACGGTGGAGTCTGCGGGCAATTCAACCCTCCCTCCAAAACACTGATCCTTATCAGAGACGTGGGTCTGATGAAACGACTAGTTTAAGATGTGGTGTTTTCCCACAAATGCATGTGGGAAGGTAGAAAATGCCTAGCTAATTGGCTTTATATGTGAACGAACTGAAACAAAACAACTTTTTTAACATAGTACAGCATTTGTAAGAAATATGCAGGTGTAAAAGTCCTAGGATCTACCTCTTTGAAGTTATCAAACGCTGAGAGGATGATTTCATGACCTCCTCGCACCAAACACACAGCAGCCAGCAGCTCCAGGACCAGCGCCTTTGTTCTATAGGCAGAACAAAAGCTTCTGTGAGTATTCAACTGGACTAGAGCGGCAGAGCAGGACTCACACAATAAGACGGGTAACATTACCAACTTGACAGATCCTTACCCACCCACACCTGCTTAGATCTATCCTTCAGGGAGAACAGCAGCTTTGTGTCCATTGTTATACAATTTTCAAAATCAGAAATGTGATAGCGCACTTTCATCTTGAGCCTCTCATTGGGGTTACATCTGATGCTGTGTATCAGTAAATGTAGGTGGGGTATTTTTTGGTCATTTTTTGGAATGATACAATCCATGAAAAGCCTATAGAGTGCAGTTAAAAGCTGTGATTGAGTGATACATTGGTGCATGATTCATTGAGCTCTAGGAATGATGGTTTTTAAGATGTAAGAAGGGGGGTTTCCATGCTTTAGTCTGAACTGATCTAAGCTTCTACTACAAATACACTTAGTCAGACTGACACTAATCCGCTTGAAGGAATTCATTCTTACCAAACAAAAGCACAACTCTAATCCCCAACTTCACAGCGCCACCAAAACTAAAGGTCACTATAAGTACTGCATTAAACAGGCTCATCTAGTAGTTAACCAACTAAGGGGATGTTCACACAGAACATGTTTTTGCATTCCACTTGCTGCTTTTCCATTGTTTTTCTATGTAAACATGCATTAGAGTGACGTCTTGGACTGCTGTGCTCAAATATTGTGTCTTCTGTAGCGTCTCACACAACACTACTTTCTAAAAGTAAGGCAATCAAGTTAACAGAGTAAAAACTTGCCTCTAGGCCTTACGTTTTTGGTTTTATTTTTATTCTAATACCCTGTCTCATGTTTTTTAAAATGGAAAAATAAGAAATTCTGAATACATTTTGAAGAAATCAATCGGTTCAACTGGTTCTTTGTTTTGTGAAACACAAAAGAAGATATCTTAAAGAATGTGGGTAACCAAACTGTTTCGAGTTCTATTGACTTCTACTGTATGGACAAAAAATAATAAAATAAATAGATAAATAGATAAATAGTCAAAATGGATCTGAAACTGAAACTTTTTTCAAAATATCTTCCTTAGTGTTCTACAGAAGAAAGCGATGGGTGTTGACAAAAATTTCAAGATTCAATTTGATTTCTATTCACAATCTCGCAATTTGATTCCAATTTTGATTCAATTTAATTCAGTATTGATTATTTTTTATATATATTAGGTACAGTACATGCCAAATTTCTCAAGGAAAAAAAATCTCTCAACTAATGCTATGAAATATACATGAGAGTCAGTTGGTACTACATTACATTATTGGGGGTTAAAATTAACTGATTTGCATGCAAACACTTAAATTATAATTTTGAAGATTTCATAGTACTAACTTTACAATTATATAATTATAATTCTACTCCAATTAGTTTTTTGAAATATAAACATTTAAATGGTGGCTGTCATAAAAAAAACTCACATTATCACAGTTTACTTGCTATAGTTTAGAAAATGGCAATAAAATATGACAAGAACTCAAGAGTTAAACTGTGTCAGAACAAATTCATCTTGATAATATCAGATAACTTTGATAGAAAGTCCTAAATTTGTATCAATTTTACTGTTAGTCCACTGTATGAAAATTTTTTGGGTATAAAATGTCACACTTTACTTTATTTTGTCATCCTCACTTACATAAATGAACCCACTAGTAAAAAAAATATAAAAAATTATATCTGATGTCTGAATAATTTTTAGCTGATGGTCATCGAACATGTTTTTTCTGAGGTAAAAGTGATGTTACATGACATTTTTTAAAAGTTGTTATATTGACATCTTTCCACATCTTTTGTAAGATGTACTCTTTATTTCAACATACCTTTGGATGTTCATTCATGTTTATTTCATACTGTAACTGGTATTAAAGCGGCGCTGCCGCGTTAAACTGAGGCGCTACAATGATATGTCACTCCACATTAAACAGTGTCAAAATGGTATTTATTGTTTGAATATTGAGACTGTGTTTCATATCAAAAGTAACAAAGCATAAATCTTATTGCGATTTATTGGATGGAAGGGGCACAACAATGCTCTGTTAATTAACTAAAAACAAGCTAGACTAATCTGTTCTTGGGATTTAAGAATCAATATAATTTCATAAAAATGCGAATCAATTAAAATTGAAAAACTAATATTTTTAGCCAGCCCTAATGGTAAGTAAATAGTGACAGAATATTCATTTTTGGGTGGTCATTTAAAACTGTTAAACAGAGCCCTAATTCTTACCTTGGGTTCTTATTGTTCAAACTTAGGGCGATCTCATTGACCGCATGCGCGTGAGACATGACGAGGTTGAAGCCATACTAGGGTGAGAATGGAAAAAGCAATGTGGTTTAAGTATAAAAACATTTACCACAATTCAATAAAGATGCTGTGCTGCTGTTTGTAAACTAGACAGATATTGATGTAAAAAAAAAAAAAACATGGATGTGGAGAGTAACAGGTTACTTTTCATATTCAGTGACTCATAATACTACTAGTAGAACAGTTTTCATTTCCTGCTTTCTTCTGTGTAATCAAATCAGACATCCCTGAGGTTTTTGTGACCAATCATTTCGGTGCATCCTGTACCTGATAGTTCATGATCGCTCGGAGGCACATGATGCACACATGCACGTCATCCTTTTGACTGACTAATCTGGAGTTCTTGATGGTTTTGTTGTTGGCAGCTGAGCCATAACTGTAATAGAAAGACAAGTTCACAAGAGCTGTGCTTAATTTATGCACATAAATGTGCATAAACGATCACTCATAAAAGCCATATACAGAGGTTCTTTCATTTGCATGTTATCTACTCTCAGGAAGTGTGGCTATGGTTTAGTGGGCAAAGTAACGCACGCATGTGACTCCTAGTTTCAGTGCAAAGCAATGTTCCTGTCATTGCATGAACACACATATTATAACCTATGAAGTGAGACAGGAAGCTAACTGTGAAAGTCTGAAACAATAGTTGTCTGGAACAATACATATATATGTATATATATAGTTGAAGTCAAATGTTAACATACACCTTGCAGAATCTACAAAATATGTGCATGTACAAAAAATGCATGTTATTTTTTTTATTCAGTACTGACCTGTAAAAGATGTTTACATATAGTTCACAAGAAAAAAATAATAGAATCAATAGTAACTTGATTCTTAATACTGTGTTGTTACCTGAATGATCCACAGCTGTGTCTTTTTGGTTTAGTGACAGTTGTTCATGAGTCCCTTGTTTGTCCTGAACTATTAAACTGCCTGCTGTTCTTCATAAAAATCCTTCAGGCCCCACAAATTCTTTGATTTTTCAGCATTTTTGTGTATTTGAACCCTTTCCAACAATGACTGTATGAAATTTGAGATCCATCTTTTCACACTGAAGACAACTGACGGACCCATATGCAACTATTACAGAAGGTTCACACATTCACTGATGTTTCAGAAGGAAACTGGATGCATTAGGAGCCGGGGGTGAAAACTTTTGAACAAAATGAAGATGGGTACATTTTTCTTATTTTCCCTAAATATCATATTATTTTTCATTAATATTCCCCTTCGGAAGTTACAAAAGATACTTACATGTTTCCCAGAAGAAACAATAATTAACCTGATCTTCAAATTTAAAAAGTTTTCACCCCCTGGCTCTTAAAAAAAAAAAAATAATAACATTTTGCAGATTCTGCAAGGTGTATTTAAACTTTTGACCTCAACTGTGTATACATTACTGTACATTAATTTTTTCAAGTAACTAAGTTGTGATTGGCC
The DNA here is from genome assembly GCF_049309525.1 of Garra rufa. NCBI lineage: Eukaryota > Metazoa > Chordata > Actinopteri > Cypriniformes > Cyprinidae > Garra > Garra rufa. Next base: position 24,652,138 of record NC_133378.1, on the reverse strand, counting down.
AGCAGCCTGAACCAAACCAAACCAATGCAAGTTATAACAGAAGCAAACATTTTTTTAATGCGAGGCACAGCATAGCAAGCACAAGCAGGCCAGTACATACCGGAGGACGGATTGCCGCGCAGAGCGCACCAGCGTATTGCAGCCGTTCTGGTGCAGATCCTCAATGGACCTGCTCCAGGACTTAGCCTTGTCCAGCGAAAAGTCCTCACCATTCTCCAGCCCTTCAAAATCCAACCTGAGGCGCATAGGCAGGGAACCGCACATAAGGAAGGGCAGGGGGGTAAGGATGGGGAAGGTTAGCAACACAGCTCAGTAACAGGGGGTCCAGGATTATGCAGACAACAGCACAGGACCATCCAAGCACATTATAGCATGGCATAACAAAGCACAAAACAAAATGCAGCACGCCTACATTAAGGCATTCAGCACGTTTAATAATCATTAAACGACAGTGAATTCATCACAATCTATGTCTCCAGCAGAAGCCTGGCTGCTTGATGTTTTAAATGTCCTACAGATGGTGCATGGATTGGCGTGTTGTGAGTATGAGTGTGGTTGGTTGTTTTTAAGGGTGTGACACTCACATGACGGCACACTGGGCAAAGGAGAGATACTCCACCAGGATGTCCAGGCCTCTGTTCTCATCGTTAAGGAACTCACGAACCCACCTGCCACATTAAAGAGGGAGATCAAAGCATCCTATTAACATCCTTTCTGAAATCAAACAAAAATAATGTGAATGTGCATCAACTGACACTGAAGAGAAGGAATTGTTTGTGCACAAAAAGTATTCTCATAGCTTTATAAAATTAAGGTTGTACACTTGTCACATGGACTATTTTAATGATGTTCCTACTAGCTGTTTAGGCCTTAAACATGTCAGCTGCATTGCTGTCTATGCAGGACCAGAAAGCTCTCAGATTTCATTAAAAATATCTTAATTTGTGTTCTGAAGATTAACAAAGGTCTTACAGATTTGAAACAACATGAGGGTGAGTAATTACTGAGAGAAGTGAGCATGAAATTAAATGAAACTGATCCTGTTTACTTCCTAAATATATGTTGCAGGGCTTATTGTGAATGATTTATCACTAGCCACTACTGCAAGAGAAAACAAGTATTTGTTTTTGCAATCTTCTAAATAGGTAATGAGTGCCAAGTTTTTAAGAAGGAAAAAATCCACAGCTGACAGAAAACATAAGTAAAAAATAAAGTCCCAACCTATTTATTGTTGAATACAGCTGAAGTCAAAAGTACATACACCTTCCAGAATCTGCAAAATGTTAATTATTTTACCAAAATAAGAGGGATCATACAAAATGCATGTTGTTTTTTATTTAGAACTAGAGTTAGAGCTTAAAGAATAGAGAATTAGAGATTTCACATGAAAGACGTTTACATATGGCTCACAAGAGAAAATAATAGTTGAATAACTTGAATTTATTAAAATGACCCCGTTCAAAAGTTTACATACACTTGATTCTTAATACTGTGTTGTTACCTGAATAATCCACAGCTGTGTTTTTTTGTCTGTTTTGTTTAGTGATAGTTGTTCATGAGTCCCTTGTTTGTCCTGAACAGTTTAACTGCTCGCTGTTCTTCAGAAAAATCTTTCAGGTCCCACAAACCCTTTCCAACAATTACTGTATGATTTTGAGACTTTGAGAAGCAAAAACAATGCATTAAGGTTGGGGGTGAAAACTTTTTGAATTTGAAGATCAGGGTAAATTTAACTTATTTTGTCTTCTGGGAAACAAGTAGCTTCTGTAGCTTCTAAAGAGCAGTACTAAATGAAAAATATATATATTTAGGCAACATAAGAAAAATGTACACATCTTCATTCTGTTCAAAAATTTTCACCCCCGGCTCTTAATGCATTGTTTTTCATTCTGAAGAATCAGTGAGCGTTTGAACCTTCTGTAATAGTTGCATATGAGTCCCTCAGTTGTCCTCAGTGTGAAAAGATGGATCTCAAAATCATTCAGTAATTGCTGGAAAGGGTTCAAATACACAAAAATGCTGAAAGACCAAAGAATCTGTGGGACCTCAGGACAAACTGATTCTGTGAACAACAAAGTGTAGGTAAAATTTTGACTTCAACTGTATCCTATTGTATATTGCATGATGTCTTTTATAATGTATAATACATCATATTAGTGGTTTTTGTTTCATGTTGACTTTAAAATCCCAAGACTTTTTCAGCCTCAAGGCTGCTCTGAGTTGACTGGCTTGGCAAGACTGAGATGGAAAGTCCAGAATAGAGGCTAGTTTTAGATTTCCTTCATTTAGCTCCAGATTTCTGAGGGGGAAACTCAGAGCAAAAGGAATTCCCACCATGCAGAGCAAAGGAACGTGGAGATCATAGCTTGAGAGAGGAGGTTAAATCGCTGACAGTGGGAGTGTTTAGACTGCCTCCCCTGTGCAAACATTCATTTATATATACACACATTCTTGTTTTTTCTGCACGTCTCTCATTTTCATTCTTATTTTACCTATTGAACGCAAGCTGTAATGATTAGTTGAAATCTATCTCTATTGTTAAATAAGAAAAAAAGCTAGCAGACTTCCAAACAAGCATAAGAAAAACAGACAAAATGTGGAACTGAGCAAGAAACAGACTTTTCAGACTGAAAAGGTGGTGGGGGCTCACTCCATCATCAGCTTCCTGTCTACCACCTCCCCCTCCCTGCTCCCCTTTAGACTCTTTTCCTGTCCGGCCAGATGCTATTTCAGATTGTCTTGGCAAAGCAAGGAGTAGCACATTGGAAAAAGGCCAGGGATCGGACACATGCAATAAACAGTCCTCTGTTCCATTTCATCCAGCCCCCCAAAAAAGTGAAAATAGCCTGCCTATTCTTTTTCTTTTGTTCTTAATGAGAAACACATTACCCCTGGCTCTTAATAATGCAGAGAGGAGGGTATTGGTTATTTATGGCTCACAAAGAAGACAAAGGAAGTAATTCAGAATCATATTTTATCAGATTTTGCTCATGTACTAACCTCACTGTTCAGGAAGCTACTTATAATTTATAGTAATTTGAACTGAACACAGCCTTTTAATCTTGTAAAGTAGTAGTTAGATAACCTACACACATTTAACAAAAAAAGTAACTTACAGGAACCAAATCTTCTTTAATATTTAAATATAAGATGATAGCATTTAAATGTATAATTTGAAATGTTAAAATATAAAATATTTAATGTTAATCATAAAATGCTATTATTAAAATAAATGTAAATAGCCTTTTATCATACTACCAGATTTTTTATGTCTTTTAAAGAAGCCCCTTCTGCTCACCAAGCCTGCATTTTTTTTTATCCAAAGTACAGCAAAAACAGAACAATTTTAAAATATTTTTACTATTTAAAATAATTGTTTTCTATTTGAATATATTTTAAAATGTAATTTATTTCTATGATTAAAGCTAGATTTTCAGCATCATTACTCCAGTCTTCAGTGTCACATGATCCTTCAGATCATTCTAATAAGATGAACTGCTGTTCCAAAAATTATTATTACTATTATTATCAATATTTAAAACAACATAATTTTTTTCAGGGTTCTTTGATGAATAGAATTCAAAGATCAGCATTTATCTAAAATAAAAAGCTTTTGTAACATTATACACTATACCATTCATTTTTAGACATTTATAATGTTACAGTTTTCAACATAATAATAATAATATTTATAATAATAAATGTTTTTTTTATTTGAGCAGCAAATCAGAATATTAGAATGGTTTCTGAAAGATCATGTGACTGGAGTAAGGGTGATAAAAAGTCAGCTTTGAAAAAAGAAATAAAATACATTTTAAAATATATGAAAATAGCAAACAGTTATTTTAAATGTGACCCTGAACCACAAAACCAGTCATAAGGTTAAATTTTACAAAACTGAGATATATATATCATATGAAAGCTCAATACATAAGCTTTCTATTTATGTATAGTTTATTAGGATAGAACAATATTTGGCTGAGATACAACTATTTGAAAATCTGGAATCTAAGGGTGCAAAAAAATCAAAATACTGAGAAAATCACTTTTAAAGTTGTCCAAATTAAGTTCTTAACAATGCATATTACTAATCAAAAATTACATTTTGATAGGTTTACAGTAGGAATTTTACAAAAAATCTTAATGTAACATGATCTTTACTTAATTTCCTAATGATTTTTGACATAAAAGAAAAATCAATAATTTTGACCCATACAATGTATTTTTGGCTATTGCTACAAATATACCCCAGCGACTTAAGACTGGTTTTGTGGTCCAGGGTCACAAATAGTAAAAATATTACTGTTTTTGCTGTACTTTGGATCAAATAAATGTAGGCTTGGTGAGCAGAAAAGACTTTTTCAAAAAACATTAAAAACCTTACTGTTCAAAAACTTTTGAATGGCAGTGTAATTATATTATTATTTAAAAAAATATATAGAAATTTAAATGTTATTATTTGAAAGTAAAGCCATATTTTTGGCACAAAACACAATTAACAAGATACAATAAACAACTAACAAAAACTAGATTGCAACCTATTTTACATAACTAATTGAAAAACAACAAGGTTGAAAATCAGACACAATAATTAATAGAGGTGTCAACAATAATAAAAATGTCATTTAAAAATGTTTATTATTTAATTATCATTTATTCAACTTACTTAAGTTAATTTTTAAACATATTTATAAACTTTAGAAATACAGTATTTTTTTAAGCAATAGTTGAGTTCAATAAATAAAAATAAAAATAAAAAACTGAATAAATAAGCTTTCAATTAATGTATAATTTGTTGGGATATGACAATATTTGGCCGAGATCCAACTATTTGAAAATCTGGAATCTGAGGGTGCAAAAAAATCTAAATATTGAGAAAATCGTCTCAAATAAAGTTCTTAGCAATGCATATTACTAATAAAAATTAAGTTTTGATACATTTACGGTAGGAAATTTACAAAATATCTTGGAACATGATCTTCACTTAACATCGTAATGATTTTCATAAAAAAAAAAAAAATCAATAATTTTGACCCATACAATTTATTTTTGGCTATTGTTACAAATATACCCATGCTACTTGAGACCAGGGTCACAGTTCACCCAGTGCTGGTTTGTTTTCAATCCAGTAACATTTCCTAATTTGCAAAATACCTGAACTATTGAAAAATTTTGTAAAGTTACTGGTTACCCCCCATCGCTTAAGTGCGCGTTAATCCAATTGGTACGGATGTACCATACCTTGTGCATATAACAAAGCATGCTTTTCTCTTATGCTGATGTGTGTAAATGGTTTTACAGTTCCACAACAAACAGTTTTTCTGTATTCAATTGTGTGTGTCTTTGAAAACGGAATATAAACAGTGAAAAGATGTTCCCAGTTGTCAGTGCTTCATTGTGTTACAGAATTGTGTGTCAGTGTTTTGTCTGTGTTCATCAATGTGAGTTATGTGTGTGTATACGTGTCCTTTCACACATTACATTGTTGGATGCTACAGGCTTCCTGGCTCTCCAGCATACACAACTCAGCTTCCTGAGTTGCTTGAAGCTGCTAAGGGGGTGGTGTGTGAGGGACGAGATGAATAAAAACCATCTGGACGCTGCCGAGGTCCACAGACAGCATTATAAGCACAGGAGAGCTGGCAGAACAGCCCAACAGCACAAGCAAACACTACATCTAGCTTTCTACAACAGGAAGAACAAAGAAAGAGTGATTCTTTAGAGGGGAAAGCCAAACAATACCACAGCTTCCCGTCCATACCACTAGCAGGGCTATTGTTCCCTGCACTGTATACAGGAGCCTCATAACCTCACTGCATTAGTTACTGGAGGATCATGGGTGGTTGCTGGGAGGGGTATTTGAAGAGATCAACACAAGACGAAGAGATGTAAAAGAAGGATTAAATAAGAGAAGACAGGAATTAGTCACCCTATGTGATTGGTTCGCAGCGATATCTCCAGCTCCCGCAGGACTTTAGTGGATTCCTGAACCCTTCTGCGAAATTTCTGCACACAGAAACAAACTGATGATTATCGACATGTTTGGAGAAAAGCAGTTTAAACAATTGCTTATAAACGCTAACTAGTGTTGGGTAAAACAATATTTCTGGATAAACCTTTAGTGCACAAAAGAGGTCAACACTAATGACATACACAGGAAAATCAATTGATCACATTTTAAGAAATTAACTGATCCTGTTTTTTTGCATATACACTTGCATATACTGCTCATCAAAGCTGCATTTATTTGATCAAAAATAAAGAAAAAAAACTGTAATTTTGTGTAATATTATTGTAATTTAAAATAACAGTTTTCTATTTTTAAATACTTTAAAATATAATTTATTCATGTAAAGCAAGGCTGAAAACTGATTTATTATCAATGCTGGAAACCGTTGTGCTGCTTAATATTTTTTTGGAACCTGTGATACTTTTTTTCAGGATTCTCTGATAAACAAAAAGTTAAAAAGAACAAGAAAAAGTTTTTATTCAAAACAGAAGTTTTGAGTTACAATATACACTACTATTTAAAAGTTTGGGGTCAGTAATTTTTTTTATTTCTTTTTTTTTTTAAAGAAATTAATACTTTTATTCAGCAAGGATGTGTTAAATTAAAAAGTGACAGTAAAGACTTACATTGTTAGAAAAGATTTCTATTTTGAATAAATGCTCTTTTAAAAATTGTATTCATCAAAGAATCCTGAAAAAGCATCACATGTTCCAAAAATTATTAAGCATCAACTGTTTGCAACACTGATAACAAATCAGCATATTTCTGAAGGATCATGTGACACTAAAGTCTGGAGTAATGGCTGATAAAAAAATTAAGCACTGCGTCACAGAAATAAATTATATTTAAAGTATATTAAAATAGAAAACCAGTGTTAGAAATTGCAATCATATTTCACAATATTACTGTTTTTTTCTGTATTTTTGAACAAATAAATACAGCCTTGATTAGCATGAAAGACATTAAAACACTTACTGATCCCAGACTTTCGAATGGCAGTGTAGATATAGAGTAGGTATAGAACTCTTTTGTAACATTATAAATGTCTATAACTGAATTAAAAACATTCTTACTGATTGCAAACTTAAAGGGAGTGTATTTATTTATTTATTCATTCATTTTTATTTTTTTTCCGCACATTTGGGTATGATTATAGTGCTACTATTTGGTGAAGGACAATTTGATTCTCTCAATACAACCTTTTTAACTGCTGTAAGTCATGTTTGCATGCAACCAGGTGAGAAACAGACATTAGTTACACAATCTGGCGAATGATGCTGACCTTGCGTGTGACTCTTGGGTCTAAATATCCACGTAGTTTCTGGATGTATGTATGTGGAGGATTCTTCACTTGGAAACGCTCCTAACATGCAGAAGAGGGGGAGATAGTTACACACAGGCAAAAAACATCAAACATCTCAAAAAGATGAATGTTCTGTTTTAACTAACACATACACATATTCTTCATCATTTCATGTTGTTTGTTTAAAAAAAAACTCTGACATTAGTCTTAAACTATTTTTTTGTTGTAACTATGAACTCCCTTTTTTAGCAGCACAGATTTGTCAAGATGGATGACTAGACATTTCTAAATAGTTTTACAAAACATGCACGAAATGTAGTACTTAAAGTCATCATTTACTGCACTGATGGATGTGTCAGTTCACTTAAAGCAACAGTTCCTCTAAAATTGAATTCTGTCATTATTTACTCACCAAAATTAAAATGAATGGGGACTGAGAATAAAATCACTTTTAAAATTATCATAAAGTAGTCCAAACAACTACTGGAAAGCATCAGACCCCATTCATGGTAACTAGATGGAAAAGAACGACCAGTGCTATCCTTAAAGGAGTAGTTCACTTTCAGAACAAAAATTCACAGATAATATACTCACCCCCTTGTCATCTAAGATGTTTTTTTCTTCAGTCGTAAAGAAATCATGTTTTTTGAGAATAACATTTTCAGGATTTTTTTCCATAGAATGAACTTCTATGGTGCCCCCGAGTTTGAACTTCCAAAATGCAGTTTAAATGCAACTTCAAAGGGCTCTATATGATCCCAGCTGAGGAAGAAGGGTCTTATCTAGCGAAACGATCAGTTATTTTCTAAAAACATTTACAATTTATATACTTTTTAAACTTTCAAACTCAGGGGCACCATAGAAGTCCATTATATGGAGAGAAATCCTGGACAGACATTAACATCTTGGATGACAAGGGGGTGAGCACATTATCTGTAAATTTTTGTTCTGAAAGTGAACTACTCCTTTAATTTTGTGTTTCCACAAAAGAATAGTGGTTTAGAACAACATGAGGATGAGTAAACAATGATAAAATTTTCATTTTTAGGTGTACTGTTCCTTTAAATAAAGGACTTCCGTGACAAATCATTAAAAACTGATATAACTATGTCAGTGTCTATAAATGGCAAGCAAAAACTTCCTCTTAACTTAATAATAATAATACCATAATAATATATGAGACCCTGGACCACAAAACTAGTCCTAAGTAGCATGGGTATATTTGTAGCAATAGTCAAAAATACATTGTATGGGCCAAAATGGTCACCAAAAATCATTAGGATATTAAGTAAAGATCATGTTCCATGACGATATTTTGTAAATTTTCTACTGTCAATATATCAAAACTTAATTTTTGATTAGTAATATGCATCCTAACAAACCATACATCAATGAAAAGCTTATTTATTCAGCTTTCAGATGATAAATCTCAATTTTAAAAAATGGACACTTATGACTGGTTTTGTGGTCCATGGTCACATATTTTTTTAATGTCATGTCAGCAACACCATTCTTGGAGGTGTGTTCTTGTAGACTGCCGTACAGAGGCAAGGATGTGACATAACAGTGGGTGATTGTGGAGGCTGTACCTGGTCACAGATGAGGTCCCATTTCTTCTCATTATCGTACTGCCGGAGGAGACGTGCTTTATCCGGGGGCAGGTTCATAGAGTTCTGAAAAACAAGAGAGCGTTTTCGCATCAGAACACACAGGAAGTCATGTATTCCTCCACCATGGCAACGACCTTGCTGAAGCGTCCCTGTGCTCGTTTTCTTAGGTCACAGCGGTTTCTTGTCTGACTCGAGAAACCCTGCACAACCTTACGTCCTGTGCTGACTTCTTATATCCTGTTTGAAATTATATTTCTCATGAAGACATAAAGAATCAAATTTGACTAATTTCTCCATTTCAAACTTTATTTCTACATTTTCTGAAGGAAATTACCTTTGCAAAACCGGTATATATGCCAGTATGTTGTGGTTAGTTGCTAAGATATTCTGAGTGGTTTGCATAGTGTTTGTGTTTACTAAGGTGTTGCTAGAAAGCAAACTGTATTAGTTGAAGTATGACTTATGTGTCAGAGCTTACAGAAACACACAATTACGTAAACACAGACACTTCCACATAAGCTTGGTTTTGTGCATCACAGACAATGTGATTTTACTTGCAAGTTAGTTGCAAGTCAGCATGTTTATAGCAACTTCCATAAATAATAACACTCTTGATTAAATGGCATAGACATCTAAATGTAACTCTGTCACCTCCTAGACAACTCAAGTTTGTTAGCTTGAGCTATCAAATATGGACAAGCACCACATAAACAGATCCTATATATATATCCTCATATATACTGCTGTTCAATAGTTTGTGGCTGGTATTTTTTTTATATTTAAAAAAAAAGTCTCACCCTAGCAGCAATTGTTTGACCAAAAATACAGTAAATTTTAAAATACTGTTATGTTTTATTTTCTTAAAATGTATCTTAAAATGTATGATATTACTGTGATGGCAAAGCTGAATTTACTGCAGCCATTGCTCCAGTTTTTAGTGTCACATGATCAGCTGTGCTGCTTAGAATTTTTGTGGAAACAGTGAAACATTTTTCAGGATTGTTTAATGACTAGAAAGTTCAACAGAACTGCTTTTAAACTAAATTAAATCAATGTTTGTAACATTATAAATGTCGTCATTGTCACTTTCAATTAATTTAATGAATAATAATATACATTTTTCATTTAAAAAACTTTAAATGGTAGTGTAAATGTGAGATATATATGCTCACGATTCCCATATCAACCAGTGTGCTGACAATAATAATGCTATTGTTCAAACGATAATCAAACCATTGTTTTCCTGCCACTTTTTATAATAGACAGGGTACTGCATTGTAACAAGACTACTCTCTGATATCAGGTCACGTTTACACTACAAACAGATCAGTGTGAGATTTGTCTTCTCAATCTGTTTAATAGTGGAACACACACTGAGTCAGGTGTGAGGTGTGAGCTGACAACCGTCTCCAGCAAACACTATATATCTCTTTTTTAACCTGAGACTCTGTGCTATGATTTCAGATAGCAAGCAGGAGATTCCCCCAGTATGTTACAGACCTCTCAGTGGGTTTCCCCTTTGAAGATGGAAGAGGTGTTTGTTCTGAAGATACCATTCACACCCGTATCAACACCCACCCAAGCATCTGTCTATTACCTATGTCCTTCCACTCCAGGTTAGAGTGATTCATCCACCCCAAAAGCCAACAGCTTCACAGTCTACTGCCAAGGCTAGATATCATCTCAGTGAAATTACATAACCACACCATTCTAAACAAAACATTTTTCCAGTGGTATTGACTCCATGATTTGTGGAAAGTGAATATTGTATGTGTTGAAAGAACACATTTTATTTTATTTCCACTGTAAAGTGATTAAGCCTTTCCAAAATGTTAGTGTCTGGGAAATGCTAGTGAATGCAGTATCTATCAAAGCAGTTTTTCTTACAGATTTGCAGCATTCATTGAAGGATTCATCAGACTAATTCTGTGTGATTCATAAAAAGAATCAGGTCATAAGTGACTTATGTTCTAACCTTTGAATTAACTGGACCAATTCCTTCGCAAAAAGATTCTGTTTTGGAACACTCAAAAGTCCAGATGGCAAAGACAACTGCTGGGTAAAGCCATAAAATTCAATAACAACACTGAAAATGTGTCAAATTTATCATAATTTGATCATAATTTAAGTATGATTTAGACCTTTTTATCTTGTCAAAGGAAGCCGCAGGTTGAGTACCGTAAGTAATCATAGCGCACCAATATACAACCTTATTGTACGGCTGCAAGTGTGATATTGCATTTATACAATGGTTCAACAGCACAAGTGTGTAAATACATAAGATAGAACAACAGAGTGTCTTTAAAAAACACTCTTTTGTGCAAACTACTTCCTTCCGCCATGGATTCAAATCTCAGTTTGACAATTTCCCAGCTGAGCCTAAGTTCAAAAACTACTAATTCAAAAATGACGCTTTAGAACTTTATGAAGGAATGTTGTTTCATTGAAAGCTTACTGTATTAAAAGCTACTTGTTTATGTATTATGAGAGAGAGATGGACTGAGCAAGTGTGATAACCTGCATCTCATACAGCATTTATTCTTCAGCTCAGTCTTATATTTACAATAAAACATTAGTTTGAATTAGAGATGCACCGATTGATCGGCTAGTGATCGGAATCGGCCGGTTTTTCGCATGATCGGCCCGGATCGGTGACCGGCCGGTCAATTTCTCCTCTTGCCGATTCCAATTATGTCACAGCCACGCGCGCGCACTCACAGTCGCGTGTAAACATGTCTTTAGTGTGAGTGAAGATGACACAAAGATCGCAGTTTGTAACATTTATAAGGCCAAAATACAACGTGAGGGAACAACCACGAACCACGCGCTTGTTTAGCTTGGCTGGACATGTGGTAGATCGCGCCCCCGCTCTGCATATTTTGCATGTCTCTGTTAGTTAACAGTTAGAAGTAAGCTCCGTGAATGAACTGTGTTCTGATTGACATGGTCCCTGCCCATTGTTCATTGCTCTCTACTCCCTGAGCAGGGGAAATCTGTTGACGTACTACACTTTCATTCATTCACATATTTGCTCTGCGCCACCGCATACAGTCTTCACACACTAATAGTTTGAAGCGAGCATATATGTTCAAAGCGTGCGCGACGTGAATTTAATTTGTATTTATTTACAGATGCATTTATGTCACACTTCTCTAGTAAGTTTGATCTGAAGACGCTGTATGCGGTGGCGTAGCGCAAATATGTGAATGTATGTTCAGAAGTGTAGTACCGCTGGAATAACCGGTGACAAAGCAGAAATGATTCTCTTTATCAAGAAAAATTTGCCATTTAGCACTAGCATTGTTATTTCTACCTGTTTGAAAGACACAGTGCACTTTTTTGTTATTAAAGTTATTGTTGTGAGATGATCCTGTAATTAATGTTTAAAAAACATTTTATTTCTAATGTTTTCAAGGCTCAGAGCACTTTATTTGTTAAAGTTATTTTAATTTGAGAAGATGCTGTAATGTTTATACATTTATTTTATTATAAAATAAAAAAAAATACATTGAGGAAAAGATTTTTGCTAGTATAACTATACTATGTTAGTTACAGGAATTAATTTTATACCTTTTTCGAAGGCACAAAGCACTTTATTTTGTTGTTAAAGTTATTTTGTTGTAAGAAGATCCTGTAATGTTTAAAAATGTATTTTATTATAAAATACATTTAATTAAAGAAAATATTTCTGTATAGGCCTATGATTTCATTACAGTTCTTAAAAAAATAAAATCGGAATCGGCAAAAACCGGAATCGGCAGGTCACACTTACTGAAAAATCGGAATCGGAATCGGCCAAGAAAATTGCAATTGGTGCATCTCTAGTTTGAATGTCCACTGAGGAGAAACAATATCTTTGTCGTACTATCCTTTCATCTGTTAGGGGTGATTTTCAATGACAGAGCTGCTCAGTGCATTTGTTAGCTGCGTCTTACAAGCTGTTGTTGTAAGTAAAAATAACTTCCTTGCTTACAACCCTGCTTCAGTCTCTTTCAATATAAAAGTCTTTACTGCTTTACTGCTGACTTACTCATAAAAACAGTCTCTTGTCACAATTTAATGGTGGAACAATGTAACTAATAACCATCACAAACACACACACACACACACACACACACACACCATTTCTCAAATACTGCTATTTATATAAAATATTATTTAATGAATAATAATATTTAATAAACAACAGCCATCATTAAAGTTGATAGGCAGTTCAGTCAAAAGTACAAAGGCAGCTCTCTGATAAACAGCATTACATTTACAAATATAATGTAATAAGATTTTGCCCTCAGCCAAAACTATTTGCTCTGGAACAAATAATAAATAAATGAGACCAAAGACTGCCTGTTAGATTTACCCAAAATTAATTATATCTCATGTTTAACCACTATAGAGACATCAGAGCCAGCGGCAAATTCCAGAAGCACTGGCCGAGATAAGCCTGCTCTCAGTAGGTTCATGAGCGCTGAATGCCCGCTGATGCCCTGGAGCCCACATCTCCGAAAACAATGAAGCCAATTTTCAAATAGAGGTTATCTTTATTAACAAACCGCATGTAAATCTAAACAAGTAAATTCTCATCTAAAAACTCTTAAAACTACATTCCATGATACAAAAACACTATTATTTATAAAATTATGGTGGATTGGGCGTCTGCCATGACACTCGTTGTGAGAAATACCGCAAGCGGAGTGATACAAACTGTGAAGCGGTTGGAGTTCCGATATCACTAGAATATCACACTCCTCTCAGCCAATCAGATTCAAGGACCAAAACTAAATTAAAGTTTTGAAAATATTATTCACAATAAAAGTCTACAGCTGTACATTTGCCATAAAGCTTTACCTGTAGAAAATTGCAGTGCAGGAAATACTAATGTATAGCAAAGTTTAGAGTTCATAAATTCGGTATGTGTTTCTCAGAGAGTTCGGCTTCCAGCATTTAACACAACAGCCGACAGACTCCACTGACCATGTAGTAAATTTGTTTTGTTTGAAACCACATTCGGCTGGAAGGCATCCCAATTATGATGACCAGGGTTTGTAATGTCTAAAAAAGCTAACAACATTTAAGCAGAAATGACAATGTGTTAAAAGAGGCCCTGGAGAATGTTATTTGGCTCTGCCTGTGAAGATCTCAAGCCTTACCATTCCCTCCCACAATTCCCCTTCCAATGTTTTTTTTCCCCCCAGTTGTGACCGACATTGTGCATTCCAGATGTCCGCAGTTTCAGAAGGAATGTGTCCTGTTTACACCAGTAATGAATTTGGCTATAAATTATCCTTCTTCATCTTTTCTGTCACCCTGTTTTCCCTCCATTCCCTTCTCTTCAACTGAAAGCGTATAGAGTTTGGGTTGGGCAACAGTTGAAGTTCTCTCTTTCTCTCTCTATACTCTCTCCAACTCAAATGTCAAGTGGAGCAGTCGCCTCCCACACTTGTTAGCATGCAGCATTTAATAAATGACGTAAACGCCAGCTCTTTGTGATGAGCTCACTGCTTCCGAACATTTCACACAACAAACCTCATCCATTGTTTTTGAGGAAGAAAGGAGCGTAAAGTCTACAAAAATACAATCAGCCATGCTAAGTCAATATGAAAGTATCTAGTCTCTGAGGAAATATCAGCTACACTGCATTTTTAAGTCAACAGCAAAAGAGCCAGTAGATCAAATCTGAAAGAAATATAATCTCATTATAGATTTTTCCATCTAGACAGCAATGGGATTTTCAGAAATTCTTCTGAGAAACATGGAAATTAAAGAAGACTTGTCAACAAATGTACTTCAATTTTAGAGCTCTATTCTACTATATGTCAACAGTTACCTAATTTGTTTTCTCATGAGCAATTCTAGGAGAAACATCTGACACAAAGTTGAGACTCAAAGAGCTCTGGTCTCCTGAGCTATGAAAGAGCAACCTGTGAGCAATAAAACTGTCTTCTGGGAAGCTTCAAAATAGCAGCCAGAGGTTGGATCTGGCCATATGTCTGCTGCCGGGATGGCCTAGTGACCATTTGTTGGTCTAATATGTAATTAGGGCACTTAAAGCACAGTGAGGTTCCAGTCCTCCCTTCACATGATGCTCCAGGATCTGGTGCCACATTGCTGATAACAGCGGCTGCAAAGAGCTCAGATGAGTCTTTATCTGATCTACAGTAGCTCTCTGAGATTTATCCTTCGTTGTTTTCGGTTTCAGAAACTAGCAGCTAAGCAAATAAGTTTAAGATTCACTTTTCGGATTCAGCTGTGCAGTATTTACCCTGGGGGGTTTTCTTAGGGTAAATACTAAGAGCTTCCTGCACAGATATTATTAGCTAAACCTCTGGAGTAACACCACCACAATCAAATGAAACCAATGAAATGAATGTACAAAAAATGGGCATAAAAACATCTTCAAATCAAAGGGGGAACGATCAACACTGAAACTCACTGAAGTAAGATCAAAGAAAAAACTAGGCAGATTTTGATATTTATAGAGAAAAACTAGCCTGTCCACTTCAGGCCACACTAAAAACAGTCTGAAATAACAAAACACTGAAATCAGTCCTAACCACTGAGATGGCACACTGTCCAACGGGATGAAAGCACTTTGTCTATTCCTGGAAAGGAAGAACTCTTCTCATTTTGTCATATAAAGACCCACACATTCAGTATGAAATGTCTGCAAACATTATACAATATAAAAAGGTGAACAGGTCCAAAAATATGACTGCGAAACATCAAAACAAAACAAAATAAAGTGGATGTTGCCACAAAAGACCTTCCAGCTACTCTGCTATAGCTAACTGGCGATTCCTAATCTAATTTTGCAAATCTCATTAGACTTTTCCTACAAAAGTCCAGTCTCGTTTTACTGGCATTATGACTTTGAAAAGAGGCCCACATCTTACATCCAAGATGAAAATATCCTCATTTTTCAACGTCTGAAAATAAAACATAAAATCAACTCCCGAAAGCTCATCCAAATTAAGAGTGCGCTACCCACCACAGGGACAAAAAGAGCTTCTGTTTGATCCCAGTATAGTTTGTGAAAGAGTGACTGTGCAGACACAACAAAGAACCATTCCCTTTTTCTGGCATGTTGAGCTATTTGGCAAATGATTATGTTGAACAATAGACTGTGGCTATCGGTGACTACAACTACCCAAAAATTAAGGAATAAAATGACTCAACTGTGTATTTTAGTTTCGAGGAACATGTATTTTTATATTTCATATAGAACTCTTTTCTAATAAAGAAAATTTGAATTAATAAAAAGAGGAAGAGAAGCGTGGGAGAGAAAAGGCACATGAAAAATGGGCCTTGTGAACTGCTGACAGTGAAAGTGAGTAAAGACTGAGCTGCAAATTACAGGGGGAGTTTGGAAAATTACCTATAGAAATGGGGACGTTTGGCTGAAGAGGGAGTGGGATTGGCAAAAGGGCTATAAAGATGTGTCTTAAGAGAACAGTAGCTTGATTTGTTGTTGGGTATCAGATTGCAGAGAATGAAGAGCTCAAGAGACACAGAAGAGAAGGGGAGAACAAACCCCAGTCACGCACAGGCCTCCTCACAAAACATGGCACGTGATGGAGAGCACAGGTCGGACAGGAAGACAACATACAGTCAAAGAAAAGGAACCCAAACTGTGCTTTCTCGTGTAGAGGAGTTTTGGTCCTGTTTATGGCTTGTTACACAGACAGAAATTCTAATGTAAACGCCATAATATCAACATGAAACATCATTTGTACTATTTTTTCTCCTGCAATTTGATGAAAATATGTACTTTTTCTGAGGGAAAAACAAGATTTTTTTCGAAAAATATATTTTTTGCAGTTTTTAACGTAGCTGTCCTTCAATGTAAACAGTCTGCAAAGTGGTTAATAAAATAAGTGCATGATAAAGATACTGTCTCTCAAAAGAGGGAGTCAACTCTGATCCGCCTTAATGATTCGTCATATTTTCTAATCTTCTGCCTGTTACTGATATACGTCACTCTGTAACACATTAGCATAACACAAACAGTCTGACCTGCCCCCAAACGTTTCCGCTAGTTAGTGTGTTTACATCATGTCAAGAAGACGCTGTGTTCCATGATACCACAGAAAGACAATTCAAACCTTTTGTTGTGTGCTCGTCAATTTTAGGAGGTTTGCTTCTCTAATCTGGGTGCGTTTGCTAAATGCTTGTCCATGAAAGGTGCGTACCTTCTTTATTTGGACCAACAAGCGTCTCCGAACCACAATCTGTAAGTACGATTATTACGTTAAGTGTACATTTTCAATTGAGTGCTCAAAATAAAATAAAAAAATTTGTGCTAATATGTGATATATCTAGTGCAGTTTTATGTTTCCAGGTAAACAATTATATTACTAGTTAAACCACTGGGTATTTTATTAAAAAATATATAATTTAAATAATTTTCAACCTCAAATGCTCATCTTGTCTAGCTCTGCATCAACTCTGAGTATTCCAGTTCAAGACAGTTAGGGTATGTTGAAAAACTTCCATCTCATTTTCTACACAACCAAGGAAGCAAAGCGGGAGAGAGATAGGGGGCGGGATTGGAAAAAGGTCCTTGAGTCGGGATTGAAACATGGGACGCTGTAGCGCAATGGCGCCGACTGTTTTACCTTTTTTTTGTAAAGGGAATTTGATCTTCTTTGCAAGTTCACTTTGTTAACACTTGGTCCGACTTTTGTAGCAACGTAGAACAATTTTGAAGTTGGAGGAGAAAATGAGATGTGAGTTTTTCGACCAACTCTAAAAGTCTTGAACCGGAATACACAGAGTACACGCAGAGCTAGACAAGCCAAGCATATAAGGTTAAAAAGTATATAAATTGTAATTTTTTTTTAGAAAATAACCGATCATTTTTTTAGATAAGATCCTTCTTTATCATTTAGAGCCCTTTAAAGCTGCATTTAAACTGCATTTTTGAAGTTCAAACTCACATGCACCATAGAAGTCTGCTCTCGAGAAATCCTGAAATTTTTTTATGTCTGAAGAAAGACAGACATGAATATCTTGGATGATAAGGGGGTGAGTAAATTATCTGTAATTTTTTGTTCTGCAAGTGAACTTCTACTTTAAGGCCAGAAACTTTCACCCAAAAATAAAAATTAACCCATGATTTACTCACCCTCAAGCCATCCTAGGTGTATATGACTTTCTTCTTTCAGACTCATACAATCAGTTCTATTAGAGTTATATTAAAAAATGTCCTGGCTCTTTATAATGGCAGTGAATGGATGGTGAGCTTTTGGCTTTTGAAGCCCAAAAAAGTGCGTTTATCCATCATAAAAAGTACTCCACACGGCTCCGGGAGGTTAATAAAAGCCTTCGGAAGTGAATCGATATATTTGTGTAAGAAGAATATCCATATTTAAAACTCTATAAACCATAATCACTAGCTTCCGTCAACTGTCGTGAATGCATGATGGATGGACACACTCTATTTTGCTTCAGTGCAAAATTCACAGCAAAGCTTGAAAGAGTCAGGACTTTTTTTTATATAACTCTGATTGTATTCGTCTGAAGGAAAAAAAAATACATACACATAGGATGGCTTGAGGGTGAGTAAATAATGGGGTAATTTTCAGTTAGGGGGGTGAACTATCCCTTTAATAAAGTAAATAGGGTCCTTTTTTATTTCATGTTGACTTTACAAAACAGAGACTTTACCAAAAAGGCTCTTTTTCCCAATACTGATGTGGTCAAATATTAGTCTTCACCAGGGGTACAGCTATGGCATGTTTAAAAGAGGGCCACACACTTTTACAGCCTTATTTGGCTGGTTTTCCGTTCGCTCTGAGAGGGCAGTGGGAGTTCATGTGAGCAAAAATTCTTAGCTGCATTTATAAACACAAACAATGCAAATATGTTCTTCGCCCATGTACAGCTCCAAGCGTCTGCTCCCATGCCTGAGACTAGACTCTGGCAGACATCCAACATAAACTCCTCCAAAGCCGACTTAAATCTACAAGCTTAATGTAATTTAAACCCCTAAAGCCAATAACAGTGGTTTACAAACTCATCTAAATGGCTCTTTGACAAAGTCAACAGGTAGAGTCTCCTCCCTGACTCCATTTTATGAGTTTCAACGGCAGCCTACTGTAGTACAGGAAGAATGAGGGGGAAGTCTGGGATCTCGTATTCTTTCAATGGATCTAGCACATGTCAGCATAGTCAGCTAGACCGGAGCGGTGCGCCAGACACACACCGTCTCCCCATATGACCGTCTCCCCCTTTCAGCTACTGAGCTCTACCTAATAGGTCCCCCGGCGCCGAGCGTCAACGTAGGACCTGAGGAATGCACACGAACCCTGCCAGATATTAGTGGACTGTAAGTTTGAATGGGAAACAATAGCTCTTACTGAACGTCACACTGGCCTGCTGAACGTTTTTTCCTCTCATTCTTCCAAATACATTTGGCACTTTTAAGAAAAACTGTGTCGAACCCTGTACAGTCAATAATAAAACAGTGAAATATTAAAACTTTCCAACCATTTTTCCTTACTAAAAAAAGCCCTGCTTCACTGCATTAAACACAAGGAATTTGAATATTAAACGAAGCCTGGCCAAGACAATAAAATACTTGTTTTTTCCGTTCTACTCACAAAAAGACAAACTTTTACCCCAGTTATCTATAATTTGCACTTTTTCTCAACAATATCTTTTGTACAACCAATCTGAAAACCAAAACCTACTGAGTGAGACCGTTTCTGCTGCACAGGCCAAAGTCATCTGGATAGGGCTCAAAATAAACCTCTGAAGATCTAATTCAACAAGTCATGACACTCTTTCCACCCCCAAGGATGTGACCAAAGCCTATGAAATGTCAAGGAAAGGTCTAAAACTAAGACTAACACAATCTTTACAGTCTCAGGGACATTCTATCCAGGCCCAAAACCCATCCAAGGACCCCCAGTAAAAAAAAGGGAAAAATGACATTACTGTAACCCATTTAGATATTAATTAAAAAATAATATTAATAATCTAAATGAACATATTAACAATACATAATATAATTTAATTAGTGCTGTCAAATAGATTAATTAATTGCTTCCAAAATAAAAGTTTGTGTTTACATAATATATGTGTGTGTGTGTACTGTGTATATTTATATGATACATGTATATATTTAAGAAATACATGTAATATATATTTAAATATAATATAAATCACATATATAAACAGTTATAACTATATATTTTGTAAACACAAAAACTTTAATTTGAGATGCGATTAGTTGCGATTAATCAAATTAACTGTACTAAATAACATAATAATATAAGTGTTTTTTTTAATAATATAAAAATGATTCTATCAATTATTCTTTAATATAATTACCTTCTAATATTGAACAGGTCATTACTAAACCACATTTAGATATTAAATTTTGGATGTAATTAATTGTGATTAATCAAATTGACAGCACCAAAAAATAAATAAAATAAAATAAAATAATTGTAATAAATGTTTTTTTATATTATTTATAATATAAAAAGTATTATATAAATGATTCTAAGTTATTCTATAATATAATTACCTTCTATAATATTGAACAGGTCAATACTAAACCACATTTAGATATATTTATTTTTGGATGTAATTAATTGTGATTAATCAAATTAACAGCACCAAATAATATAATATAATATAATATAATATAATATAATATAATATAATATAATATAATATAATATAATATAATATAATATAATATAATATAAAACATAATAAATGTTTTTTATATTTTTTATAATACAAAAAGTATTTTATAAATTATTCAAAGTTATTCTATAATATAATTACCTTCTATAATTT
>NC_133378.1:24505470-24630907 GCF_049309525.1 Garra rufa | reverse complement strand
ATGTTAATTTACCAAACAAAAAGTTTGGGATGTAAAGCGAATTTTGTCCCCGTGTGACTGTTTCACCATCATGCGAAATTTCACATCCTTTATCAGCGCTTGTGAAGCTTCAGAAACAAAAGGACTGAGGAGAAGCGTGCGATTAACAAAATGGGGGTGGCAGTGAAACATTTGAGAAAGTCACAAAGCTTCTGACATACGGAACATATCAAAGAAATGTCAACACGTCGCTGAAGCTCAACTATGCGATGTGATTATCTGCTGATCACTGTGAAGTTTGAGATGCTAAACAACCGTTAGGAACGCTTAAGAAAAACAATAGTTATTTCAAATAAAGGAAATACATATAGTGTCATGTAAATACAGACTATAGCTATTATGTACATCAGTGAAAATAGACTTTATGTAAAGTAAATTTTTTAAACACATAAGTACATTTTTTAAACATATTTTAAAAATAAAAATACACTGTACTGTATGTTTAGACATATAACCATCGCTTACTCACCAAAACAATGGCAAATCTTTCTTCCAGCTCTGTTGGGTCAGGCATGGGAACTTTCAAGGGCATGATATGATGCTTCATCTCAGATTGCCCGTCCACACTCTCAATATTCCCCATTTTTACTTTTATAATATCGTCCAGATGCTGGATTCAGATGCTCTGTGTCTAATTCACTCTTTGCCTCCCGGCGCCCTTTATAAATCCAATATACATCCAATACGTGCGTTCACATTCCACTTTTGTTTGGTTTTGTTAAAGTTCAAAAAGATGAAAAAGTGATCCGTTTCAGAACCGACTCCTAATCGGCATGAATCTAAAAAACGATGAGATATCTAATGCGGTAGGTTTAAATCATCTAAGAGAATAAAAAATATCACTCTGATGGTTTTTTAAAAATTATTGTATTGCAGATGTCTGGACAATCCATGTCAAGCTGTGAGTCCTCTTATTTCTTCTTTTTCTGTTGTCTCTCCTCTCTTTAGATTCTCTCCTCTCTTCTAGATATTTGTTTATAATGTATTTTGGGTAATCCCGATTAGTGCTCATCTGTTAACTGACTGCGTCCACAAATGAAAGCTATCTACATGCGACTGATCCCACCCTCTATCAAATCTACAAGTAGCACATCGCTAGTGTAAAGTTGAATGACTGGGGTTTTACTGGGGTTTTTTGTCGTCTCTCTCTCTCGCCATCTGCTGGTGGAACGATGGACATTACACTACAACATTACTGTACAAAACTGAGCCCCCGCTGTGGCATTTTAATGACTTTTTTCATGACTATCTGGCTTTAGCTGAGCCTACTACTATTTTCTTGCAGCTGTTCATTATTCTGAACATAACTGGCTGATTCAATATGATTTATGAATAAAGAAATTAAATTGAAATATACACTACCAGTCAAAAGTTTTTGAACAGTAAAATGTTTAATGCTTTTTAAGGAATTCTCTTCTGCTCACCAAGCCTGCATTTATTTGATCCAAAATGCGGCAAAAGCAGTAATATTGTGAAATATTTGTACTATTTAAAATAACTGCTTTCTATTTGAATATATTTAGGGCCCGAGCACCGATGGTGTGAGGACCCTATTGAATCTGCTCCGTTTATTATTATTATTAGGGCCCGAGCACCGATGGTGTGAGGACCCTATTGGATCTGCTTCGTTTATTAGGGCCCGAGCACCGATGGTGTGAGGACCCTATTGGATCTGCTCCGTTTCTTATTATTATTATTCTTCTTCTCCGGAATGAATCGCATTTTTGAGGGCCTAAACATACCCGAAAACTCATGAAACTTTGCACACACATCAAACCTGGCGAAAATGGACATCTGATATGGGTTGCAGAAATGGGTGTGGCAAAATGGCTCAATAGCGCCACCTTTACACGTTCCGCGGTGTGCGCATTCAGCTGTGATTCACGTACATGCACGCAAATCGGTACACACATGTAACTCACCAATACCTACAAAAAAGCCTCCTGGGACAAAATCCGAAACCCAACAGGAAGTCGGTTATTATTAATTTTCTTAGCAAAATTTGTGTCATTTTTGCCATTTTCAGGCGTCATACTTGAACGAACTCCTCCTAGAGATTTATTCGGATCAACACCAAATTTGGTGAGTTTAATCTAAAGCCCTTTGTGACGTTAAATTGCGAAGATCTAGAGTTTTCATCAGAGGGCGTGTCCGTGGCGGCCTCGCAAATTTCGATGTTTCGCCATGAAAAAGGAAGCTGCTATAACTCAGGCATAAAATGCCCGATCTGCCCCAAACTTCACATGTGTGATAACACTCCTGACCTGAAGACATTTACATGCTCATATTCAGTTTTACTCATAGCGCCACCTGCAGGCACCAGGAAGTGTCATGCTGTACTCTGCAACAAATTCCTCCTGGAGATTTAATCAGATCAACACCAAAATCGGTCAGTCTAATAAAAAGGCTTTAGCGATGTTAAATTGCGAAGATCTTGAGTTTTCGTTGAAGGGCGTGTCCGTGGCGGCCTGGCAAATTTCGTGGTCTCGCCATGGATATAAATCTTGTTATAACTCAGCCATAAAATGTCCGATTTGCCTCAAACTTCACATGTTCGATAAGAGTCCTGGCCTGAACCAATCTGAAGGCCTATATTCTATTATAATCACAGCGCCACCTGTTGGCAACAGGAAATGACTTGTACCAAACTCCTCCTAGAGATTTAATGATATCAACATTATATTTGGTCAGTCTGATCTCGAGGCCTTAGAGATGTTAAATTGTGAAGATCTTGAGTTTGCGTTAAAGGGCGTGTCCGTGGCGGCCTGACAAAGTTTGATGTTTCGCCATGGACATAAAAGTTGTTATAACTCAGCCATAAAATGTCCGATCTGCCTCAAACTTCACATGTTTGGTAAGAGTCCTGGCCTGAAGACATCTAAAGGCCAATATAAAGATATTATTATAGTGCCACCTATTGGCAGCAGGATATATCATATCTTGCACTAACTCACACATACCAAGGTCAATCTGCACCAAACTTCATATGTTTGATGAAAGTGCTGGCCTGAACACATCTACATGCCAATAATCAGTTATAGGCATAGCGCCACCAGCTGGCAGCAGGAAGTTTGGCATATTTAAGTGACTTTGATCTATTTTTCCTACATTTACTGTATTAAAAGCATACTGCCCACCGTTTGCTGTGTTCCTAAAGCCACCGGTCGGCGGTGAGCCTGTGTGCGAGGGCCCGTTCATCGCTGCTTGCAGCTTTAATTATTATTATTATTATTATTATTCTTCTCCAAAATGAATCGCATTTTTGAGGGCTTAGACATACCCGAAAACTCATGAAACTTCGCACACACATCAGACCTGGCGAAAATTTACGTCTGATATGGGTTGCAGAAGTGGGTGTGGCAAAATGGCTCGATAGCGCCACCTTTACACGTTCCGCGGTGTGCGCTTTCAGTTGTGATTCACGTACATGCACGAAAATCGGTACACACATCTAGCTCACCAATACCTACAAAAAAGCCTCTTGGAGCAAAATTTGACACCCAACAGGAAGTCGGTTATTTTTAATTTTCTTAGCAAAATTTGTGTAATTTTTGCCATTTTCAGGCGTCATACTTGAACGAACTCCTCCTAGAGATTTATTCGGATCAACGGCAAATTTGGTGAGTCTAATCTAAAGCCCTTTGTGACGTTAAATTGCGAAGATCTAGAGTTTTCATCGGAGGGCGTGTCCGTGGCGGCCTGGCAAATTTCGATGCTTCGCCATGAAAAAGGAAGTTGCTATAACTCAGGCATAAAATGCCCGATCTGCCCCAAACTTCACATGTGTGATAACACTCCTGACCTGATGACATCTACATGTCCATATTCAGTTTTACTCATAGCGCCACCTGCTGGCACCAGGAAGTGTCATGCTGTACTCTGCAACAAACTCCTCCAAAAGATTTAATCAGATCAACACCAAAATCGGTCAGTCTAATATAAAGGCCTTAATGATGTTAAATTGCGAAGATCTTGAGTTTTCGTTGAAGGGTGTGTCCGTGGCGACCTGGCAAATTTCGTGGTCTCGCCATGGATATAAAACTTGTTATAACTCAGCCATAAAATGTCCGATTTGCCTCAAACTTCACATGTTCGATAAGAGTCCTGGCCTGAACCAATCTGAAGGCCTATATTCTATTATAATCACAGCGCCACCTGTTGGCAATAGGAAATGACTTGTACCAAACTCCTCCTAGAGATTTAATGATATCAACATTATATTTGGTCAGTCTGATCTCGAGGCCTTAGAGATGTTCAATTGTGAAGATCTTGAGTTTTCGTTAAAGGGCGTGTCCATGGCGGCCTGACAAAGTTTGATGTTTCGCCATGGACATAAAAGTTGTTATAACTCAGCCATAAAATGTCCGATCTGCCTCAAACTTCACATGTTTGGTAAAAGTCCTGGCCTGAAGACATCTAAAGGCCAATATACAGATATTATTATAGCGCCACCTATTGGCAGCAGGATATATCATATCTTGCACTAACTCACACATACCAAGGTCAATCTGCACCAAACTTCATATGTTTGATCAAAGTGCTGGCCTGAACACATCTACATGCCAATAATCGGTTATAGGCATAGCGCCACCAGCTGGCAGCAGGAAGTTTGGCACATTTAAGTGACTTTGATCTATTTTTCCTACATTTACTGTATTAAAAGCATACTGCCCACCGTTTGCTGTGTTCCTAAAGCCACCGGTCGGCGGTGAGCCCGTGTGCGAGGGCCCGTTCATCGCTGCTTGCAGCTTTAATTATTAGGGCCCGAGCACCGATGGTGTGAGGACCCTATTGGATCTGCTTCGTTTATTATTAGGGCCCGAGCACCGATGGTGTGAGGACCCTATTGAATCTGCTCCGTTTATTATTATTATTATTATTATTATTCTTCTCCAAAGTGAATCGCATTTTAGAGGACCTAAACATTCCCGAAAACTCACAAAACTTTGCACACACATCAAACCTGGCGAAAATTTACGTCTGATTTGGGTTTCAGAAGTGGGTGTGGCAAAATGGCTCGACAGCGCCACCTTTAGACGTTCAGCGGTGTGCGCTTTCAGCTGTGATTCACGTACGTACACGGAAATCGGTACACACATGTAACACACCAAAACCTACAAAAAAGCCTCTTGGAGCAAAATCCTGAACCCAACAGGAAGTCGGTTAATATTAATATTCTCAACAAAATTTGTGTCATTTTTGCCATTTTCAGGCGTCGTACTTGAACGAACTCCTCCTACAGATTTATTCGGATCAACGCCAAATTTGCCGAGTCTAGTCTAAAGCCCTTTGTGACGTTAAATTGTGAAGATCTAGAGTTTTCATCGGAGGGCGTGTCCGTGGCGGCCTCGCAAATTTCGATGTTTCGCCATGAAAAAGGAAGTTGCTATAACTCAGGCATACAATGTCCGATCTGTCCCAATCTTCACATGTGTGATAACACTCCTGACCTGATGACATCTACATGCCCATATTCAGTTTTACTCATAGCGCCACCTGCTGGCAACAGGAAGTGTCATTCTGTACTCTGCAACAAACTCCTCCAAGAGATTTAATCAGATCAACACCAAAATCGGTCAGTCTAATAAAAAGGCTTTAGCGATGTTAAATTGCGAAGATCTTGAGTTTTCATTGAAGGGCGTGTCCGTGGCGGCCTGACAAATTTTGAGGTCTCGCCATGGATCTAAAACTTGTTATAACTCAGCCATAAAATGTCCGATTTGCCTCAAACTTCACATGTTCGATAAGAGTCCTGGCCTGAACCAATATGAAGGCCAATATTCTATTATAATCACAGCGCCACCTGTTGGCAACAGGAAATTACTTGTATCAAACTCCTCCTAGAGATTTAATGATATCAACATTATATTTTGTCAGTCTGATCTAGAGGCCTTAGAGATGTTAAATTGTGAAGATCTTGAGTTTTCGTCAAAGGGCGTGTCCGTGGTGGCCTGACAAAGTTTGATGTTTTGCCATGGACATAGAAGTTGTTATAACTCAGCCATAAAATGTCCAATCTGCCTCAAACTTCACATGTTTGGTAAGAGTCCTGGCCTGAAGACATCTACAGGCCAATATTCAGATATTATCATAGCGCCACCTATTGACAGCAGGATATATCATATCTTGCATTAACTTAAACATACCAAGGTCAATCTGCACCAAACTTCATATGTTTGATGAAAGTGCTGGCCTGAACACATCTACATGCCAATAATCAGTTATAGGCATAGCGCCACCAGCTGGCAGCAGGAAGTTTGGCACATTTAAGTGACTTTGATCTATTTTTCCTACATTTACTGTATTAAAAGCATACTGCCCACCGTTTGCTGTTTTCCTAAAGCCACCGGTCGGCGGTGAGCCCGGGTGCGAGGGCCCGTTCATCGCTGCTTGCAGCTTTAATTATTATTATTATTATTATTATTATTATTATTATTATTATTCTTCTCCAAAATGAATCGCATTTTTGAGGGCTTAGACATACCCGAAAACTCATGAAACTTCGCACACACATCAGACCTGGCGAAAATTTACGTCTGATATGGGTTTCAGAAGTGGGTGTGGCAAAATGGCTCGACAGCGCCACCTTTACACGTTCCGCGGTGTGCGCTTTCAGTTGTGATTCACGTACATGCACGTAAATCGGTACACACATGTAACACACCAATACCTACAAAAAAGCCTCTTGGAGCAAAATCCGGAACCCAACAGGAAGTCGGTTAATATTAATATTCTCAACAAAATTTGTGTCATTTTTGCCATTTTCAGGCGTCGTACTTGAACGAACTCCTCCTAGAGGTTTATTCGGATCAACACCAAATTTTCAGAGTCTAGTCTAAAGCCCTTTGTGACGTTAAATTGTGAAGATCTAGAGTTTTTATCGGAGGGCGTGTCCATGGCGGCCTCGCAAATTTCGATGTTTCGCCATGAAAAAGGAAGTTGCTATAACTCAGGCATACAATGTCCGATCCGTCCCAAACGTCACATGTGTGATAACAATCCTGACCTGATGACATCTACATGCCCATATTCAGTTTTACTCATAGCGCCACCTGCTGGCAACAGGAAGTGTCATGCTGTACTCTGCAACAAACTCCTCCAAGAGATTTTATCAGATCAACACCAAAATCGGTCAGTCTAATAAAAAGGCTTTAGCGATATTAAATTGCGAAGATCTTGAGTTTTCGTTGAAGGGCGTGTCCGTGGCGGCCTGGCAAATTTCGAGGTCTCGCCATGGATAATACACTTGTTATAACTCAGCCATAAAATGTCCGATTTGCCTCAAACTTCACATGTTCGATAAGAGTCCTGGCCTGAACCAATCTGAAGGCCAATATTCTATTATAATCACAGCGCCACCTGTTGGCAACAGGAAATGACTTGTATCAAACTCCTCCTAGAGATTTAATGATATCAACATTATATTTGGTCAGTCTGATCTAGAGGCCTTAAAGATGTTAAATTGCGAAGATCTTGAGTTTTCGTTAAAGGGCGTGTCTGTGGCTGCATGACAAAGTTTGATGTTTCGCCGTGGACATAGAAGTTGTTATAACTCAGCCATAAAATGTCCGATCTGCCTCAAACTTCACAGGTTTGGTGAGAGTCCTGGCCTGAAGACACCTAAAGACCAATATTCAGATATTATCA
Organism: Garra rufa; assembly: GCF_049309525.1. Classification (NCBI taxonomy): domain Eukaryota; kingdom Metazoa; phylum Chordata; class Actinopteri; order Cypriniformes; family Cyprinidae; genus Garra; species Garra rufa. The sequence goes on along the minus strand of NC_133378.1, from coordinate 24,623,221 downwards.
TAGCGCCACCTGTTGGCAGCAGGATATATCATATCTTTCACTAACTCAAACATACCAAGGTCAATCTGCACCAAACTTCATATGTTTGATGAAAGTGGTGGCCTGAACACATCTACATGTCAATAATCAGTTATAGGCATAGCGCCACCAGCTGGCAGCAGGAAATTTGGCACATTTAAGTGACTTTGACATATTTCTCCTATTTTTACTGTATTAAAAGCATACTACCCACCATTTGCTGTGTTCCTAAAGCCACCGGTCGGCGGTGAGCCCGTGTGCGAGGGCCCGTTCATCGCTGCTTGCAGCTTTAATTATTATTATTATTCTTCTTATCCGGAATGAATCGCATTTTTGAGGGCCTAAACATACCCGAAAACTAACGAAACTTTGCACACACATCAGACCTGGCGAAAATGGACATCTGATATGGGTTGCAGAAGTGGGTGTGGCAAAATGGCTCAATAGCGCCACCTTTACACGTTCCGCGGTGTGCGCATTCAGCTGTGATTATCGTACATGCACAAAAATCGGTACACACATGTAACACACCAATACCTACAAAAAAGCCTCTTGGAGCAAAATCCGAAACCCAACAGGAAGTCGGTTATTATTAATTTTCTCAGCAAAATTTGTGTCATTTTTGCCATTTTCAGGTGTCATACTTGAACGAACTCCTCCTAGAGATTTATTCCGATCAACACCAAATTTGGTGAGTCTAATCTAAAGCCCTTTGTGACGTTAAATTGTGAAGATCTAGAGTTTTCATCGGAGGACGTGTCCGTGGCGGCCTCGCAAATTTCGATGTTTCGCCATGAAAAAGGAAGTTGCTATAACTTAGGCATAAAATGTCCGATCTGTCCCAAACTTCACATGTGTGATAACACTCCTGACCTGAAGACATCTACATGCCCATATTCAGTTATAGTCATAGCGCCACCTGCAGGCAACAGGAAGTGTCATGCTGTACTCTACAACCAACTCCTCCTAGAGATTTATACAGATCAACTCCAAAATCGGTCAGTCTAATATAAAGGCCTTAGTGATGTTAAATTGTGAAGATCTTGAGTTTTCGGTAAAGGGTGTGTCCGTGGCGGCCTGACAAATTTCGAGGTCTCGCCATGGATATAAAACTTGTTATAACTCAGCCATAAAATGTCCGATTTGCCTCAAACTTCAAATATTCGATAAGAGTCCTGGCCTGAACACATCTCAAGGCCAACATTCTATTATAATCACAGCGCCACCTGTTGGCAACAGGAAATGACTTGTATCAAACTCCTCTTAGAGATTTAATGATATTAACATTATATTTGGTCATTCTGATCTAGAGGCCTTAAAGATATTAAATTGCGAAGATCTTGAGTTTTCGTTAAAGGGCGTGTCTGTGGCGGCCTGACAAAGTTTGATATTTCGCCATGGACATAGAAGTTGTTATAACTCAGCCATAAAATGTCCGATCTGCATCAAACTTCACAGGTTTGGTAAGAGTCCTGGCCTGAAGACACCTAAAGGCCAATATTCAGATATTATCATAGCGCCACCTGTTGGCAGCAGGATATATCATATCTTTCACTAACTCAAACATACCAAGGTCAATCTGCACCAAACTTCATATGTTTGATGAAAGTGGTGGCCTGAACACATCTACATGCCATTAATCAGTTATATGCAAAGCGCCACCAGCTGGCAGCAGGAAATTTGGCACATTTAAGTGACTTTGACATATTTCTCCTATTTTTACTGTATTAAAAGCATACTACCCACCATTTGCTGTTTTCCTATAGCCACCGGTCGGCGGTGAGCCCGGGTGCGAGGGCCCGTTCATCGCTGCTTGCAGCTTTAATTTAAAATGTAATTTATTCCTGTGATCAAAGCAAAATTTTCAGCATCATTACTTTGGTCTTTTATTGTTCCTTATTTAAAATAGTTAAGTCCCTTTTTTCAGGATTCTTTGATGAACAGAAAGATCCAGCATCAGATCAGCATTTATCTGAAATAAAAAGCTTTTGTAACAATATGCACTATACCATTCAAAAGCTTGGAGTCAGTTTTTTGGGGGGAAATGATAGAAGTTATTACTTTTATTTAGCAAGGATGCTTTAAAATGATCAAAAGTGATGATAACAACATTTATAAAGTTACAAAAGATTATTTTAGATAAATGCTGTTCGTCTGAACTTTCTATTCATCAAAGAAACCTGAAAAAATTATACTCAGCTGTTTTCAACATAATAATACATGTTTTTGATCATGTGACTGGAGTAATGATGCTTAGAATTCAGCTTTGAAATAACAGAAATAAATACAATTTTAAAATATATTCAAATAGAAACCGTACTTTGGATCAAATAAAGGCAGGCTTGGTGAGCAGAAGAGACTTCTTTAAAAAAACATTAAAAATCTTACTGTTTCAAAACTTTTGACTGGTAGTGCAAATGTACTGAATGCATGTTTAAACTCAACATCCAAAAATAAAACAAATTTATGTTTAAAGTGCAAATTTATTTATTAAAACGGCAATACAGGCGCTGGTTAATAGGGTGCAGAAGCACTACATTTCAATGTCAAAAACATATTTTCGTCCCTACACTGGTTTATTCAAGTGCCTTTCTCAGAAGGAACTAATTCTGTACTTCAAGACACAACACAAGCATTTTTGTAACATTTCTGAGCGTCTGTCTCTCAGAGACTCATTGGCACTTAAAATTTAAATATTCATGCTGCCTTTTGGTTCAAACATACATACATACATACATAAAATATATTTTAAATCTTTGGGAAAGTACACACTTTGCACAGTGATTGAAACGTTTTTGATATGTGTAAAATGAATTGTCAAGTCAAACATGAAGCTAAAATATGTAAAACAAAGATATAAAAAAATGTTTAGATAAACACTTATTAGATTTCAAAGAGTAAACAATAAAGACTTCATAGACTTCCTTTTTTTTCTAAAAAATAAAAACAAAAACTAATATTTAGCAATTTGGTATTTTGAAATGCATGATGTGGATTTATCTGGAACTAATCAATTCCAGAAGTTTTTTTTGTTGTTGTTGAGATGCTGGAATGAAATGCAATAAACACTGAAAAAAAAAAAAAAAAATCACAGCTGAACAGAAGCTCCACCTTCTCATTGCTGCATTCTCAATAACAGATAAAGTGCAGGAGCTCATATAAAATGAAAGGGATAGTTCACCCAAAAATAAAAATGACCCCATGAATTACTCACCCTCAAGCCATTCTGGATGTATTTGTCTTTCTTCTTTAAGACGAATACAATATATATTATTATATTGAAAAGTCCTGGCTCTCCCAAGTTTTATAATGGCAGTGAATGGCTGTTGAGATCTGAATCTTGAGAGGATTTGTAAAGAAATGACAGAGGATTTTGATATAAGCCAAGAGGAGACTGGTTTTTGGTTCTTGTAAACAAAATTTGGTTCTTGTGAGACTAGCTTATTCTCACCTTGAGCTTACACTATGCCTATGGTTTATAAGGTCTTAAACATGGACACATGCATTTATTCACTTCAGAAGTCCATGTAGAGTACTTTTTATGATGGATGGATGCACTTTATTGGACTTCAAAATCTCAACAGCCATTCACTGCCATTATAAAGCTTGGAAGGGCCAGGACATTTTTTTTAATGTAACTTTGACAACATTCATCTAAAAGAAGAAAGTCATATACACCTAGGATGAATTAAGGCTGAGTAAATCATAGGCTAATTTTCATTTTTGGGTAAACTATCCCTTTAAATACTTAAAAATGTAACATTTCTCCAACTGTTATTGTGTTGACTCGAGGTGGCACCCTCATAGCCTTCTTGTGTTTTAAGATGGAAATCAAACTGGCTATATTTTGGGTGAAAGCTAGTTGCACAGCAATTCCACGATGCAATCTTAGTCCTGACAACCTGCTAGTCTCAGTATAAGTAACATCCGTGAAATCGGCCTTCACTTTAAACAACAGCAAATAAAGTCAACAGGGGAAGGCCAGTCAGTTGGACTCACGTGACAAGTCATACCTGAAATTATACAAACAAGAACAGATGTAAGCAAACACTCTGTACTCTGAGAGTCATCTACAGTGAATAACAGTACAGCACATACCACTGTGATACTCCTGTCTTGAGATCCAGCTGATTCAAATCTAACTGAAGCTGAAACAGAAAGCCATTTGAAATTTAGCCATTTAAAGATGGTCTGTAATATCTGTGATGCTGTTATCTGACTCGTCACATGATGAATACCTTGCCAAGAAGCTCTTTTTCACGACTCATGAAGGAAACACTGTTCTTGACAGACACTTCAAGGTGTTTCTGCTTCGCTTCTTCAAGTGACATGTCAAAATCAAATCTGTAGGAGCAAGTAAAAGATAGTGAACATTTGGTTCTCTGTCATCAGGTAGTGATTTTGATGTCTGTTCCTACTAACCTCTCACTGAACTCAGGTTTGAAGCTTTTCTTCTTAACACTGGTCTTCCTTTTGGTGTTCCGGTTCTTGTCCGGAAGTAGAATAAATGAGATGTAAGTGTCTGGTGGATCCTTAGAGTAGGACGGCAAGTTCCTGTGCAAGAATACAAAATTATAAAAAAAGAAAAACTGAGCAGGCTCCTGCGCCAGCAGCACCACACACATGCGTCGTGATACTCTCATGAACGCGCGTCAAAGACTATCACTGAAGAGAAGAAATTGTTGAATAAAGTTGTTATTTTTGTTTTCTTTGTGCATAAAACATTCTCAAAGCTTCATCAAATTAAGGTTGAACCACTGATGTCACATGGACTATTTTAACAATGTCCTTACTACCTTTCTGGGCCTTGAACATGTCAGTTGCGTTGCTCTTTATGCAGGGTCAGAAAGCTTTTGGATTTCATCAAAAATATCTTACTTTGTGTTCTGAAGATGATCAACGGTCTTATGGATTTGGAATGACATGAGGGTGAGTAATTAATGACAGAATCTTAATTTTTGGGTGAACTATTCCTTTAAGTGAGGGAACTTGTATGACACCTACCTGCATGCATGGACGGTAATAGCCAGTCGGTTCTCCTCAGATGAATAGGCAACAGAGAGCTTCACCTGGGCCTTCCCTGTTGAACTAGCATCCTCACCTCTGCATTTGCATTCATCCACACAAATAAACCAACACATAAGTCAATGTCAGTTACTGTTTAGTTCTGCCTATGAAGACTAACATACTGTTGCAAATGAAATGCAGCTTCTCTTGAGCTCACCCTTGGACGGGCACACTCCTGTGTCGGAGCTCACGATTGGCCTCAGCATCTGCGTCTCCACTGGGGATGACATGACTTGAATCTTCTGCTTCGCTACATTGAGCCAACTTGCTGTCTAGGAGCTTTTTAACAGACAAGATGTTTTTTTACATTTAATCTGGCTGAATGTAAATGTTTCCTGCTGCTTTGCACATATTGAATATGTGTGTGATTTCTAACCTTGAGTTCAGCTCTCAGCAGAATCTGACTTTCAGGTATGGCTCCATCCAGACTGAACCAGCGGTCCAGCACCAGATCCTTCTCATCCAGCAGCTCCCTCACAGGAAGCACAAGTGAGCCTAGAGCTTGACCCCAGCTGTGAGAAAGCTACAAACACAAACCAAATTCATATAAAATACAATCCAGAGCAGAGAAGATACACATAACACATAGATATTGTCCTTCTGACACAAACTCGCATCTTAAAATCAAAAATGGCTGTAAAATAGTTTCTCACTTTGACTATAAGTGTGTCTTCTGTTGGACTATGAATCAGGAAATGAAAAGCTTCATCCCACTGCGGAGAAGTTGAGCGGTTGACAACCTTGTGGGGGAAAGATGATTCCTTTGTGAGTGTCTTTGATAGTTTAATAACATCAGCATGTCTTAGGATTCAAGGCTCTTACTTTGGTCCGGTAGGATACATTTTTGAGTGACACCTCTGCTCCTGCTTTTGGCTCCTTCCCGCTCTTTTTTAACTGCAAACATGATTACATTTTCAATGCTGGGTGTTGCTAAAATATTCAGTTCATTGAAGCAAAGTTCAGGTACTGAAAATTAAGTAAAATCAAATTTTTGAATAAAAATAATATGAAACTCACAGGCAGACCATGTGCTCTCTCAATATACACAAAAAGCAATGCAGCAGAGGGAACTGTTTTATTCAGGTAAGACTGCTGATAGTTGTAATGTAGGATCTGAATGCAAAAAGCACAAAATCAGTTAACATTATTGAATTTAGATGAACAATCAAAGCATATATAATAAAAAGCACATCACCTGTTCAAATCTGGTGGGATCTGAAACTTTAGGCACCCATTCTAACACAAGATGAATTCGTCCAGACTTCACATCATTCAGAGTATACCACTGCACCAGGACGCAGGCATAAATAGGTTTAAACAAGCATAAAACCAGATATAGAAAGTATAAAAAGGTAAAACATGATAAATATTATACTTAAAAACAAACATGCATGCACTGAGAGCCTCACCTGATCAGTAAACTGAGCGCTGATAAGGTCTCGGAGACTCACTTTAACCCTGCAACCAGATAATAAATGAATACAGGAACAATACCAACATGCATCAACAAAACTGAAGAACTGATACTCTAGATGAACTAACCAAAACATTGTAACATAATCTTAACTGCTACTTAGAAATGAATCAGAGATCACTAGCATGTTCTTAACACGAATGTACAATTGAAATAAAAAAAATCAACAACAACAAAAATTCACATTACCAGTCAAAAGTTTTTAATGTTTTTTTAAACAAGTCTTTTCTGCTCACCAAGCCTGCATCAGTAATTTATTTTAATATTTATAAAAACTGTTTTCTATTTGAATATATTTTAAAATGTAATTTATTCCTGTGATCAAAGCTACATTTTTATTATTATTTTCAATATTTAAAACAGTTCGGTACATTTTTTCAGGACTCGTGGATGAATAGAAAGATCCAAAGATCAGCATTTATCTGAAATAAAAAGCTTTTGTAACATTATACCATTCAAAGCTTAAAGTCAGTATAATTTTGGGATAATTGGTCAAAAATCAAGATAAAGACATTTATAATGTTACAAATGATTTTGAATCTTTTGAACCTTCTATTCATCAAAGACACCTAAAAAATCTTCTGAGCTATTTTCAACATAATAATAAAAATAAATGTTTTTTGAGCAGTAAATCAGAATATTAGAATGATTTCTGAAGAATCATGTAACTGGAGCAATGATGCTAAAAATTCAGCTTTGAAATCACAGGAATAAATTACATTTTAAAATATATTCATATATTTATTTATTCATAATATATTATATATTTAAAAATGTTACTGTTTTTGCTGTACTTTGGATTAAATAAATGCATGCTTGGTGAGATTTCTTTAAAAAACACTTGAAAAATCTTACCGTACAAAGATTATGACATTATGGTAGTGTACATAATAAAGTCTCATAACTATGGCTCTGTCACAAATTATAAAGAAATTATTAGGATATTTTTTTTTTTTTAAATCTCGCTCATTTTAATAAGGTCTTTAATAACAGTTTATCTTTTAAGCTATTTATTATCATTAAAGAATCTTAAAAAATGTATCATGGTTACCACAAAAATATTAAGCAACAACTGTTTGCAACATTGAAAAATCTTGAACACCAAATTAGCATTAGAATGATTTCTGAATGATATATAAAAATAAAAACACATTTTAAATCATTAAAAAAATACAACAGTACTGTTTTATTGAAGTTGTAATCAACTAAATACAGCCTTGGTGAGCATGAGAGATCTTTTTCAAAAACGTTAAAAAAAGTCTTACCAACACCAAACTTTGATTTTTAGCTAGTTTTCTCCTTGTTACTTAAGAAAAGCAACTACAATAAAACTTCAGCATACAATTCTGAAAGTAAAAGAAGAAGGTTGCCACTTCACCTGCCAAGGAAGTCATCCTGATCAATGTCTTTATCATAAAGGTCAAATTCCACCTCCTGACCTGGGAGCTGGGTCAAGATCACCTACAGTACAAGCAACCAAGTATGCATTACTTATAAACATCCCTGTGCAATGGTGACATTTATTTACCAGACACAAAATGGAATGTTTAAATATGTCTGCAGCAGAGCATGACGAAGTGACTCTCAAAGCAGAAATCAGCTAGATGAGATGGAATCCTTCTGTTTTAAGAAAAGAAGCAATATTTCTCCATGTTACACATGAAATAAATTAGCAGACTTACCTCATAAAGTTCATTCCAAACAGGGTTTAGGTTCTCTTTGATGACCTGACTCTTAAAGGCCAGTCCTCCCACACGGATCTTCACATACGGGTCACTCTTTCCCTTCACCATGCCGCCCATTAAATTGTCCTTAGCAATGAGACTCTGGGCTTCTACCAGGTGGATCCGCAGAACTCCCTATATTGAATATGTAATAATTATAAATATTGATAACCTCAATCTTCGAAAGAGATCAAGATCCACACTTCTTTACAGACTCACCTCTGATGCAAAGTTGCTGTCTGGACTAGTGTGCTCGGGCCGTTTTAAAGTGGGAGTCACTTTTGATACCCCTGAAGACACTTCTGATTCAATATCTCCATCTCCAGGTAACGGAGTCACAGGTGTGGTAAGAATGGCTTCTTCATTTAGCCACAACACCTGAAACAAAAATCCCTACATTATGTGTCCTTATAGTTTTTAAAGTGGACATCGGATGCAAAATTCACTTTTACATGGTGTTTACATACAATTATAAAAATCCATTCACTTTTTTTTTTAATCCCTTTAAAACATGAACAGTCTCAATTATTAAGCTGTTTTAATTTTCAGAGCAGTACGGTGTCATATTGCTCAGGCCTCGCCCACAACCGCTGTCGGACTGTCCCGTATTAGCATATTTATGCCCTCAGCCACAGTCCGCCATTTTTTCCGTGCTCGAGCAGCTGTAGCGACAGCAATGTCTCATAAGCAATGCAGGTGTTTTGTAGTTAAATGTAAGAGTAAACATAAGAGTCTTTTTTTTCCGACATCAGAGCCACTGAGGACACAGTGGATTTGTTTTGTTTTTGATGGTAAAGCGCCACCAAATACACAAAAAATGGAATAGAGGGGCTGGGTAAGCAGTAGCTCATTATCATTTAAAGAGCCATGCACCGAAACAGCTCGCTGTGAACAGAACTGTTTTTGACAAGGTAAAAAGGATGTTGTTTTATACAACCACTGAGGAATTTTAACCAAAGTATGTGGCAGAAATTTCATGAAGACCCTAAAGAATCATACCAACTTGTGTAAAATAGACATCCAATGTCCCCTTTAATAGTTCTTATTAACCAAAATCAATTTATCTCATCTTACCCTCAGCATAGCTGTGATGTAGATACGGCTGGCCGGTCCAGACTTTTCTAGCTGAAACCATTGATCCATGCTGAGCTCAGCGCTGGAGAGCAGACGGGACATGGGGATAGACAAACTGCCCAGACTCAATGCCCTGTCATCATCCTTCACCTGGGACAGATGGAAGCAATTACAGTGAGGAAATGCCATTTACATGAACAGTATATACACACAATCAAATGAGCACTTGAAATTATATTATTTCAGTTACATCATGAAAAGGGGTCCATTAATAACACTCTAGATTTATAGTGATTATACCTGGATGTCGATATCTTGTTTACGTGGGTCCTGAATAAAAAACGTAAAGGCATCCTCCCATACTGGATTATTAGTCGTGTACACCGTCTGGATTATTAATTAACGAAAGAATATATAAAACAGAGTGACACCAATAGGTATACATATGGCATAAACTTTCCACATGATGAATAGCAATAACAGTGACATCTTACCCTGCTCTCTTTGGTGGTATCCTGCACAGATATCTGCACCACAGGGTTGGGGTCCTTATTGCCTTTCTTAAACTGAATAGAAACACATCCTACTGAATAACATTAACATTTAAAGCACTATTTCAACTAAACAATATATGTTGAAAGAAGGGCAACAGTGGTGCAGGATACAAACTCACAGGTAGATCTTGTGCCCTGTCCAGATAAACAGTCAAAATGGCAGCAGAAGGAGGATCTGCTGTTTTACCATATATGGTAATGTTTTTATTCCTCTCCAGCACCTATATTTGATATAAGGGTTTAGGTTGGAAATTAAAGGAGAATATCAACAAATAGTTTTTTATAGTCTGAGATTTGCGATCTTACTTCACTAAGGCGTTCTGCAGAGGGCAGCAGAGAGAGCCATTCTAGTTTGAGATGAACCTGACCTGATGGCGCATCCTTTAAAGTGTACCACTAAAACCACAGAGAGGAGCATTATTTTTAACAATTATTATAACAATACAGACTGCATCACTAAGAAACAGAAAAGGTGGTGAAAAATATGATTGCCACTGATTTTAAAGAGGTATTACAAAAAGAAAATCAACTAAAAATATATATAAATAAAAGAAGAATTGGCCTAAAAGATGTACCTCATCCAAAAGAACTGCTTTCTTCACAATACCTAAATCCAGCTTCATTCTTCAGGTGATACAGAGACAATAGAGGAAGACAAAAACAAACATTTTATATATTAGTAAAGATATTAATATAAATATGAAAACAATATATTTTACAACTATATATATATATATATATATATATATATAGACCACAAAACCAGTCATAAGGTTAAATTTTACAAAACGGAGATATATACATCATATGAAAGCTCAATAAACAAGCCTTTGTTAGGATAGGACAATATTTGGCCGAGATATATCTATTTGAAAATCTGAAATCTAAGGGTGCAAAAAATCAAAATACTGAGAAAATCACCTTTAAAGTTGTCCAAATTAAGTTCTTAATGCATATTACTAATCAAAAATTATACTTTCAAATAGAATTTTCAGCATCATTATTCCGGTCTTCAGCATCGAATGATCCTTCAGAAATAATTCTAATATGCTGATTTATTATCAATGTTGGAAACAGTTGTGCTGCTTAATATTTTTTTGGAACCTGTGATACTTTTTTCAGGATTCTTTGATAAATAAAAAGTTAAAAAGAACAGCATTTCTTCCAAAAAAAATCTTTTCTAACAATATATAGGTCTTTACTACTATTATTATTATTTTTATTTTTTCAATTTAACAGATCCTTGCTGAATAAAAGTAGTAATCTCTTTCAAAAAAAGAAAGAAAGACAAAATGTAATGAACCCAATCTTTGATAGGTAGTGTATATTGTTACAAAAGATTTCTGTTGTAAATAAACGCTGTTCTTTTTAACTTTTTATTTATCAAAGACTGGAGTAATGGCTGATGAAAATTCAGCAATGCATTACAGAAATAAATTATATTTTAAAGTATATTACAATAAGAAACCACTACTTTAAATTGCAATAACATTTTCTGTATTTTTAATCATATAATCACAGCCTTGATGAGCAGAAAAGTCTTTAGGGCAGTGTTTTTAATAATCAATATATTACTTATACCTTAAACATTTTTATATATAAGCATTATTATTTATTATAAGTTATTAATGAAATAATACCTTCCAAGAAAGTCATCCTGATCAGGATCTTTATCAAACACCTCCAGCTCCAGCTCCTGACCAGGTACTTCATGAACAATCACCTAATAATCACACACACACGCACACGCATAAACATAAATATGTAACAAATGATATTAAGCAATTGCTGACTTGAGCAATAAAGAGCAATAATCTTCATAATCAATTATCAGATGTTTCTCTGAGCTTTTGCTCACTGCTCATCTGATCTCAGCACATGATAGTCACATACTCCACTATCACATTCTGTTTTTTTTTTTTTTTTTTTTGCTGTTGCCAGCAGTTACAAAAGTCTCAACACCTAGACAGTGTTAGAAGCTCAAAAACCCACAGCTTCCCCTTCCTTAGCAATGTGACACTTTTTTTCAGAAACCACACTGATCACATGCTACCAAAACACATCTCTCTCTCTGACCTCGTACATCTCCCTCCATTGAGGATTAAGGTTGTTGTCCACGTGGTGGGAGGTGAAGGTCTGTGTGCCCACCCGTAACACTGCATACGGGTCAGACTTCCCAGATATAACGCCTTTCATGTAGTTATCCTTGGCAGCAAGGTCTTCTGCCTCCAGCAAATGGATACGAACTATACCCTGTGGGTAAACACAGAACAAGGGTAAGCAGAGTGCAAGAGGCGTGCCTTAAAGGAATAGTTTGCCCCAAAATAAAATTTGCTGGACATTTACTCACCCTCAGGCCATTTGAGATTCTGAGAAATTTCACTTGCTCACCAATGGATGCTCTGCAGTGAATGGGTGCCGTAAGAATAAGAGTCCAAACAGCTGATTAAAACTTCACAAAAATCCACAAGTAATTAAAATGACTCCAGTCCATCAATGAATATCCATCTTGTGCAGCGAAAATCTAAGAAATGTTTGTAAGAAACAAATCCAGCAAGACATTTTAACTTTAAACTGTGGAAAGTAAACAACATTATGCAGGTATTTAAGCTGAAAAATGTCTTAATGATGAAGCTTTTTGCTTCACAAGATATTAACTGACAGACTGGAGTTGTCTGAATTGCTTGTGGATTATTGTGATGTTTCAATCAACTGTTTGGACTCTCATTTTGACGGCACCCATTCACTACAGATGATTTTTTGGTGTGCGATGTAATGCAAGTAATAAATTTCTCAAATTTGTTCTGATTAAGAAACATACTCATCTACATTTTGGATTGTCAGAGGATGAGCAAAGTTTCAGCAAAATTTTATTTTCGGTAAATTATCCCTTTAAATAGCATATGTTATTATGTAAATGAGAACACACCCTTGCAGTTCAACAGTTATGAAGCAGATACACTAGACAAGCATGCATGATGAAACTATGGAGTATTAAAGTACATTTGATGGATCTTGATTGGTTAAAACAAGTTAACAGTTAAATACTCCATTAAAGCACAGTGAAGTGTTACCCGTGGGAGAGGGGAACGCAGCTGTGCTACGTGCAGATTGGCCACCAAAGGCACAGTGAGACGATTGGGGAGAACCAGGAAAGAGGCGATTGCATCCATTATCATAGTGTCCGACATGGCACTGAAAATGAATGCAAGGGGTTCGTACAGAGAAAATGGGACACAGAGGCACAAACAAAATACATTTAAACTATTTCAAAGCATGGCTCCTGGGTGATTATAATGAGTTAAGCTATGATAAATATGAATGACTGCATGTTTCCCTGCTTTATTTGAATAGAGGGAAGCTCTGCAGACTTTGAATAATCAGACCAGCGCTCTACTGATTATTATTATGAATGAAGCATATGAAAAAGAGTTATAGTATTAATAGTTCTAGTGCAGTTGTGGTATATCTAAACTATAAAATCGAAAGAGAATGATGATGCAAAACAAATGCACTCACTTCAAACCAGGTATGTCTAACAAATTGGTCATGCCAGTCCAGTTGATGTCGAGTTTCTATGGGGGACAGAAGTAGAAACAAAGACTGTGTAAAAATAGAAAGGGTTATTACAATGTGATATAGTAATTAGGATGGAAAATGGTGGACTAACAGGTCTGCGAATGAAGAACATAGTAATGGCTCCAACGAGAGGAACATCTCCAATTAGAGGTTCCAAAATCACCCTCAATTTTCCATGCAGCTATAGAGGGAGAGATACTGGTTTCAGTCAATGGCTTTTACATGTGTTATCTTTAATGTGTCATGTTTTCCTCCTCCTTACCTGAATGCCTTTCACTCCAGCTTTACAAAAGTACTTCTTCACCTCAACGTTAATCTCCACATCTCCTGCATAACTGCAACACATTATAAGAGGTTATTTATAGCATAGTATTAAAATACTGTCATTAATTACTCATCCTCATGTCTTTTCAAAATATCTTAATCTGTGTTCCAAAGATGAATGAAGGTCTTACAGATTTGAAAAGACACAGGGGTGAGTATTTAATTGCAGGACTTTCATTTTTGGCTAAACTAACTCTATAGAGGGTTTTGCGACACGTCATTAATTGGCCATATTGGCAGCACGGAACGTAAACAATGCCAGTGAACCTAACAAAATTCACAAATTTTGTTGATTATTGCTGCTGAAAATGGTCCATTATAGTCATGTTTTGGGCTGTACTAATCGGTCGGACCAGGAAATACATTTGAAGTACTACAGACTGGAGAAGAGTGCAAAAAAGGAGGAACTGAAGACTGTCTAAGGAACAAAATGCATTTGTGGTTGGCCACAATCTTAACAGCATTCGTGTTTGTTCTTATCATTTCCGGTCAGGTAGGTGAAATATTAGGCTAATTTCTTAATTAACACGTATCTTTACCACCTTTAGTTTGTCACAACATCATGCCCTTTTCTACTTACTAAGTCCTTCTCTATATGATTTAGCAGCCTCCACATGTTTTTTCTGTGGTTTAGACAGCATAAATGATCAGAACAACATATTCATTAGTACATTAACCATGCAATCAATGCTGTTGTGTACATCTCCAATATGGCCGTGCATCTGGGTAATTGAAGAAACCGTGACGTAAGTGCAAACCCTCTAAAATAACCTGTTTGCTAAGAAAGAGACCAACAACACTACCTGATATAAAGATCCAGTATCACCTGACGCTTATCATGCTCAGTGTAGGCCTTCACTCCAACTACCTTCATAGCCTGTAAAAATTAAAATAAAGTATAAAGGTTTCATTCAAATTTCTTAGTTAGTAGCTTACATTTAAAAAAATAGCTCTGGTAAGCAGAAACTGAGAATTTAAATATGAGCAATGTATGCAAATAATATGTATACAGATATGGATACCTTGTCACCCAAGTCAACTTTGGTGAAGCTGAGAGTTTGCAGATGAGCACTGGTGGCTCGGATTGAAGGGGCAATAGTCTCCACCAGCAGCTTCTCCAAATATTGTCCAATAAACGGCCAAGCCTGCTGCAATATCTGAGAGCAAGGAATTCAGAGAATAAGAGTTTAGTAGAAATTCATGAAGATGACAATCTCTAGTCACAAAGATTACACAAACATTAGAGCATTGTGTGTTGAAATGAATGCATTACAAAAGAGTCTAATTTGTCAATCAAACCTCAGGCGGAAGCCACAAGCACTTTGGATGAAAACCTTCTAAAGCACTTTTCTTCACCGGACTGCTGCCCTCAATAAACTTCTAATCCTTTTACTGATTGATTTTTTTATAGATTGATTAGTGCTGTCAAATTGATTAATCGTGATTAATCGCATCCAAAATAAAAGTTTGTGTCCACATAATATATGTGCGTGTGTTGTGTATATTTACATGTACAGTTGAGGTCGAATCTTTACATACACCTTGCAGAATCTGCAAAATGTTAATTATTTTACTAAAATAGAAGGGATCATACAAAATGCACATTATTTTTTATTTAGTACTGACCTGAATAAGCTATTTCACATTAAATACGCTTACATATAGTTCACAAGAGAAAATAACATTATAATAATTTATAAAAATGACCCCTTTTAAAAGTTTACATACACTTAAATGTTAATACTGTGTTGTTACCTGAATGATCCACAGCTGTTTTTTTTTTTTTTTTTTTGTTTAGTGATAGTTGTTAATGAGTCCCTTGTTTGTCCTGAAGTCAGATAAACAGCCCAGTGTTCTTCAGAAAAATCCTTTAGGTCCCACAAATGCTTAGATTTTTCAGCATTTTTGTGTATTTAAACCCTTTCCAAAAATGACTACGATTTGGTTCCATCTTTTCACACTGAGGACAACTGAGGGACTCATATGCAACTATTACAGAAGGTTGAAACACTCACTGATGCTTCAGAAGGGAAAACGATGCATTAAAAGCCAGGGGTGTAAACTTTTGAACAGAATGAAGATGTGTAAATGTTTCTTATTTTGGCTGAATATCCTTTTTTTTTTTTTTTTTTGGTACTGCCTAGGCTACAGAAGATACTTACATGTTTCCCAGAAGACAAAACAAGTTACGTTTACCCTGATCTTAAAATTCCAAACGGTTCTTAATGCATCTTGTTTCCTTCTGAAGCATCCGTGAGCGTTTGAACCTTCTGTAATAACTCAAGTCCCTCAGTAGTCGATATAAATATACACAGCACACTCTCATATGTTATGTATTTATGTTATTTTGCATTTTGTTATTTTTGTCAGCACTAAGATTGATGCGACAACTGAAATCCGAGCTGTTTAGTTTCACACCAAAAACATGATTAAACGGTTACAAAACCTGCATCATAACATATTCACTTACAGGGTTTGCAAATGTCATAAATTCAAGTAACATTTAAGAGCAGTTTATAGCGAGCTTTAAAGCACATCCCACAATTCACCCTCCTTACTCTCACTATCTAAACGCAAAAGGTTATTTAAGGCAAACCTTTGACGCCTGAATGCTAACAACAAGCCTGGTGTACAGGAAGACTCAAGAACAATCTGTGAAATGTCTGGCCTGTTTTTCTGAGGAGCTCTAATATGTGAATAGACTAATGAAATCTCAAAGCCAGCATTATTAAATCTTTGTGCTCTAAAAGAAGAAATAATAAAAGAATCCGGAAGATCATGTGGCAGGCAGTCTTAAGACTTTCACAAGGCAATTTTCTTACTGATAAGCTCTCATACTTTTGTGTGGTTTGTGTGGCCTTTTAAAAGTCTGTCTAATAAGCAAACATTTTGTAATTTTCACATTTTTGACAAAGTTTTGCAATGCAGTCTGTAGTTGCCTTATTCCAAAATAAGGTCTGTTACACCAATGACAATAGAAACACCACTAACTTAAACATTCTGCAAAGACTGGAGTGTTGCCAAACCATTTAACTATTTATCTTCAGAGACTGAATTTGAAAACATACACGCCGTGCCCTCAGGAACACAAAGTAGAGACAATGAGAACAGCAGCTGTGGTCACGTGTGTGTTTGTGTATTTGAATACAGAATTTAATACCTTATTCATCCACTCAACCTTTTCCACGTCAGGAAAGTTCACCTGTGAAAAAAAAAAAAAAAAAAAGAGAACACTTTGACTTCTGCTGTCAACACATTGCTTTTACATGCAGAATGCATGACCTCTTATTTTGTGCAGTAAATAAATACTGTGAAGGTCGGGAGCTGTTAACAAAACAGCAGCGGAAGAGATCAGCTGTGCAGACAGGAATATACAGTTCTGCCAACTCTAGAAAATACCGTCATTCTTGCACAAGAATACTTGTAAATGTTTAACAAACTGTATATGGCAATAGTAGATCGTAATAGAAGAATGAATCGTAAGAGAGCATGACCAAAAACAAATATTCAGTGGCAAAGAAACCTTGATTAAAGGTCAGGCCTGATTTCAGTGTAGATTAACAGTAAATAAATACATACTACATGTAACCCTCTGCATAAGTGATTCCCAACTATATATTTTAATCTAAGTAATCAGACAAAGGTATATTTCTGCAGCAGTGCTCTGTTTAATGTTTAAACACTAAATTGTAACAGGATGTGGGTAGGTTTATACAAAACACATCAGTTAAAGCCACTGTGTACAAGCCACTGAGGTATGTGAGAAGAGGCAAAACTGTTTCGCTGACCACAGGTCATACTTTCCAAAGAATTCTCAACTTCTTAATGTTTTCCCATCACCCCCTCACCAGATTTTTGCTGCAAATGGTTCATTTTGCCATTTAGCTGCCAGTGACTCAGTCCCATGAGACTGGATACTTCAATGCCCAAAAATAGCGAGGGCTGGACTGACTTTGGAATGTAATGAAGTTAATGAGGGAGGGGGCATGAAAGGAGGGAGGAGAGAAGAATAGAAAATAAAAACTCTGTTAGGGTGCAGAATGCTTATGAAATGGAGAAAACTGCAAACCTTTACTGGCAGATGTGGCTGAAAAAAGCCCTCACTGTGACGATGTTGCAATACATGGGCATGATCATGCATTCTGAGTAATAATTTTGTAATATAGTTACAAATATAGCACCAAAGCTTTGAGTTCCTTGTTAACAAAGTGAAAACAAAAAACAAAACCTTCTGCAAGCAATACCAATGATAACTGGAGGAGTGAACCACACTTATCTCAGAAAAAATACTCTATTCAATTAGTAAGTAAGATTAAAAATGGTACTACTATGATTTGAAATACAAATAATAGTAATCTATTCAAATACAACTAGGAAAACTGATATTTTACCAGCTACTATCTGAATATAACCACTGGAAGTCAGTTACTAATAAAACTGAAATACTACGCAGAATTGAATAGCTGTGACCTGAACTACAGTCCACATAAAATTCTATAGGACAAGCAATTGGTTACCAGTCACAAATGAAAAATGTAACTTTTATTGAAAACTTAAATCTTGCTGGATGCATACTAGCCAGTAGTTAGAAGTGAAATGTTGTTATGTGAACCACAGATCACCAGAAACTACAATGGCATATGCAATTTGTTACCAGTTACAAATGGAATACTTGTTATTGGGATAGTGACTAGTAGCAATTATGGGTACTAGTTTGTAATAAATGTATATTAGTCAGCACTCAGAAGTGAATAGTTGATCTGAATTATAGGTCTCCATCAAATTTAAAGGTAAATGCAACTGGTTACCAAAACAAATGGAATGTTTACTTATTATTGGGATAGTGACTAGTAGCAGTTATGAGTTAGTATTACTAGTTTGTAATGGGCACATATTATTCAGAAGTCAAAAGTGAAAGGTTTTATAATCGAACCACAGATCTCCATAAAATTCAATGGTAAATGCAACTGGTTACTAGTCACAAATGGAATACTTGTTATTGGGCACTTGTTATGGGTTCTAGTTTGTAATGAATGCATATTAGTCACCAGTCAGAAGTTTATATCTGAACTATAGATCTCCATCAAATTTAATGGTAAATGCAATTGGTTACTAGTTACAAATGTAATATTTACTTGTTATTTGGGATAGTGACTAGCAGTAGTTATGACTACTAGTTTGTAATGAGTGCATATTAGTCACCACCAGTCAGAAGTGAATGGTTGATATCTGATGAATAAAATTGCATACTAGTTAAAAAAAAAACGTACTTGTTATTGCGATAGTGGCTAGTAGCAGTTATGGGTACTAGTTTATAATAAGCACATATTAGTCATCAGTCAGAAGTGAATGGTTTATATCTGAACCACAGATCTCCATAAAACTCAATTGGTTACCAGTTACAAATAGAATATATGTTATTGGGACAGTGACTAGTAGCAGTAATGTGCACTAGTTTGTAATGAATGCATATTAGTAATTACAAATATAAGGCGGCCTACTAGTAACATAAACAGATGTTATTTTAAAGGAATATATAACACTAAGTGTGTAATTACGATGTAAATAACTAAATATCCACAGGTTGAAGAATAGCTAACAGGTTGCACTGTAAGAGTAGGTGAACAAATATTTAAAACCATATTAGTAATTAATTACAACACGGAATTAAGCTGTCATTGACACGATAGCATCTAAATATAGACTTTAACGCTCATAATATAACAGCGAAAATTAAGCGCGTATCAAGTTAAGAAATCCTGCATGTTTATCTGCTCTTAGATTTAATGCGTTGAATGACTATGGTGCTGAATGATGCCATTTATGGTATAAAGTCCCTTACCCATGCCGGTAATTCTCGTTTACTTCTGAACACCCGTGTAGTAGTGACATCCTGCTCATTCTCCAAAAAATACATCGAGCTTTGCAGTCGCGCTAGTTTTCCATCGCGACTGTGTTTCCATCCCATATACACCAAGAGACCGAACAAAACTAAACTGATACTGAATCCGAAATATCCAGCCAGGTAGACCGGCAATAAGGCACCGACGCATTTTCCAAAGGACCAGAGAACTGACACGGCGTGTTTTCCAGCGGACTCTTGAGGCAGGGCCGAGTCCCCAGCCTCCGGAGCGGCACTCGCGCTCGGCCCTGCATCATCAGATGGCATCGGCTCTTTCTGCATCAAATCCTGTCTTCTATGAGCGGTTTCGCGCTAGACACTATAAACCCCTTCAACACCGCTCTAAACAAAAAGGTGCTATACACATGCGATTAAATAAGCTAAAATGACTCATAATTCGTTCATTCTACAAAAACACAACACAGACGTCCGTTCCTTTGCAGCGGAAAGTTGTGGATTTCGAGTTCGCTTATAAGATGGGCGTGTAGGGGCGGTGTTTTGAAAGCCCTCCTAGATTCTTGTAAAAACCACAACGAGAACCTTAAAACGTCTGGGTATGGGATAATATACATTTTTGCGCTCTCACCCATCATTTATAGCCTACGTTACCAGTCACTGAAACCTACGCTGTGAGCGACGCAAAGGGCTGAAAGCAAAACAGGGGCTTTAAAGTTAAGATATTGTACATTAACATATTTTAAGCCTCCAGCGCACATTTACGCTGTCGCATGGGTGTTTACACAGTCTGCTGACACTGACAACCAATGTGGTGTACATTCGTACACACTAAGCAAAAAGCTAATGTAGAAAATGCATTTTGTTTAATGACGGGTAAACTAATGCAAACTCACATTTGTCCATAAACTCGGACTAAATTACGGATTACTAACACACACCTGCATTGCAGTCAAAACACAGAAGGCAAACTAGTCATCACCTAGCAACCGGCTCCACCGAGGATACGTTACTGCGCAAGTTAAATCTGTTTTGTTTAGGCACCGGTTTGTTAAAGCTACTTACACTAAGACAAATTTACAGTCCCTAATACAGCTACCTCTTATGCTTATTTAGGTAAAGAACATGGACAAGAAAATGACAATTCGTTAATACCGGCTGTCCATAGTTAGTAGCTTAAGCAAATGTAGAAAGTAAAAGAGGCAGTTTATAAAAAAAAAAAAAAAAAAAAAAGTCACTCACCTTGTTTCGTCTTCAGAACGCCAAATTAAAATTTGATGAAATATGAGTTTTCGCTCCCTTGATGCGGTTATCAAAACTGTGACCCTGGACCACAACCAGTCACAGGAGTCCATTAAAACAAAAAATTGAGATCGACACATCTGACAACTCAAGCTTTCCATTGATGTATGGTTTGTTAGGACAATATTTGGCTGAAATACCATTTGAAAACGAGGTGCAAAAAAGTTTTCCAAACAAAGTGCTCAGAAATTTATATTACTAAAAAAAAAAAAAAAAAAAATCATTTTTGGTATTATGGTATGAAACTTAATACATCTGCACAGAACATCTTTATCCAAATGATTTTTGCAATTAAAAAAAAAAACATTTTTGGCTATTGCTACTTGGGACTAATTTTGTGGGGTCACAATTATTTTTGCAGCTCAAAGATGAGTCTTTCAGGTTTGAATGACATGAGGGTGAGTAATGACAATGTTTAGGTGCACCGTCCCTTTAAATAAACTTGTATATTCACAGTTGTCACAGGCCTAGCAGCAGACGTCAAACATGGCAGCCAACTACAATTCTAGCCAAGTCTAAAAGCAAAACTTCAGCTTTTAAATCTGTTAATTTAGGGTAAGTAAAATGCACTCTTAAGTCAAAGCTTAGAATAAAAGACTAAAAGGAGCATGCATGATTAAGTTTACAAAAGCAGCAAAGGCATGAATAAAAGCCCTCTGGATAGTGCAATCACTATTGTTCACGCAAATACCCTAGTTTGACCTCTAAAACCATACGGCATAATTGGAACAGTTACTTCATACAAGAGAACACACTAGGCCAAAAGATTCTTTAAACCAAAAAGATTTATTGACGAATTAACAAACTCGCTGAACTGACAGGTCTGAGGAATGTCCAAAACAGTTAACATGGTCTTCAAGACCAGGACGCTTCTGCAGAACCAGGTGATGGAAAACCAAATCCTCATTTAGAAGACAGCAGGCCTCATAGATGGTGGATGAGTGGAGCTTTAGTTGGGCTTCCAGCAGACTCTTGCCAAGGAGATTGAAGTGGAGGAACAATCAGCTTCAGCGAACAGGGTCCAGCTTACTTTGACCTCTGCCTCATCTTTCTCCTTTTACGCTTCAGCCTAAAAGAAACATGGACGCAGTCATTTCATGCTCATCCCAATGCAGGAAGGAACTAAGACGCAGTTCAAATGGATAAACTTACCTGCGCATACGCTTCTTTCGCCACTACAAGAAGAACACAACCATTAATAAACCGGAATTGATTAAGCAGTTGTAACGAACATTGCAATTCACTATAATCACACATGCGCATTAGAGACTGGCGCCTTCGACTATTGTCATATGCAGCATGGCCTTTCAGGCGGAATACTTAAGCAAACAAAGAGCAATACATCGACAATACTATGATAAACCACAACTTCACCAATGCGAGTAAGTAAGTTTAAAAAAAAAAAAAAAAAAAAAAAAATAGGCAGCGACTGCAAACTCAACGTGGTCACAATATTCCCTGCGACAGTGTTAGCGGGCTAACATTAGCATAGTAGGCCCAGAGTATAAATGTCCCAACAAAACGTAAAACTAAATCTCTGCATTGATTTGATTCTGCATGGTTAAAGATAAAACTAAAGTAAACGCCTACAAATAGTTTAAATGCTGTAACGTAATAAACACTGCATTGCCAGTAGGATGCTATCAAGACTAGCCCAACAACAAGAAAGTCTATTTAACACATAAATGAAAAATGTACTTACCTTCGCTCTCATGATGAGAAGATGGTTCTGTAAATAAAAAGATAAAGTTAGAGTTGTCGATGGATGGTGCGTAAATGTCTTGGATTGCTATGGATTGTATGAGATGGTAACACAATGTCAGCGGATGCAACTTCCTCACCTCGTCAAGCGATAGCAACAACTCCAAGAGAACGTCATGTGGGAGACGGGCTCTTTTATACACCCCGGTTGCGTCATTTTTCAGCGACTATAAAAAGAAACGTGCTACACCTGTTAATGTTATAATTTTACATTTTAATCAATTTTACTTGTGGTCAATTTTTTTTTCACGTGTTCACAGTTTATTTTGGCTGATTTTTTTGAAGTTATTTATGTGACGCACAAGCAGAATTTATAGGACTTGTCTGAAATAAAAAGTACAATTAAATTAAAATGTATTTTAAAGTTATTTTGTAATATAGACCCACAACTACTTAGATACTATTATTAGTTATATAAATTTATAATTAATTTTAAACTAAATAATTTAATTCAATATGCCTCTTTAGCCTACTTAGGGGTTTGATTTACCAGCTCATTTTATTGAGTTTGACATGGACGACACACTGTGTTTTATAAGAGAAAATAGCGAAACATTCAAAAACAGTTTTGCCATTTCTCGATATCAAATACAACGGACAAACATGGCTCCTCTCACATAACTGCTTTTATTTATTGTTAAGTCTTACTTTTACTTAATTATGTATGCATGTATGTACCAGGAGCACCTTAAAAACACAAATTCCTCGTGTGTTTTCGCACACTTGACGAATAAAGCTAATTCCTTTTTTTTTCTCAATTCGCAACCTGTGGTAGGCTATACATTAAGCATTTCACATGAATTTTGCGAACAGAAATAACGAGTCCTTAAACAAAAGTTCTTCTGTGGCACTATCTGCTTCTCATCCTTATCAAATGAACCAGATTAGCATATTATTTCTGTGAGAGGTTTCCTCAATTTTCTACCAAGGTATTGCAAGTTCTTATACGTGTCTGGTGGGACGCATGGTTACATGTGGTTTGCTACTGTCCTTCCTGTCGCACTTTCTTATGCGTCTTACATTACAGACCCTGTGGTCACATCTGCAGTCTTCATGCCTCCCTGCAGGCAGGTCTATTGCATGTTCACACAAGAGAGCAGGACCCTTGGACATCTTTATTCTGGTGTTTACCAGTCAGTAGAAAGGTCTCTTCATTTTACTAAATTATTATAACTGTGATTTAGTAATCTTCTTAAATGCATTCCGCAAGTAAACCGTTGCATCCTAAGGACTGTTCCACAGGTGTTTGTTTATAATGAATTGAACAAATAATATTATAATATTTCGCAGTAAAGATCTGTAAAGTTTGTTTGGGTTGTACACAATTACAGTATCCTGCAAAAGGGTCATTTGTTTAATAAATTTAATATCTTGTACAGTGGTGGCCAAAATGATTAAAACTCTAGTATTTTCTCCAGCTAAAAATGGTTTTAAATCAATTATTTATATCTTTTGCTGTAGTGTGTCAGTAGAAAATATCAGTTTACATTTCTAAACATTAATTGTGCATTAATTGTAATAATCCAGTGAGATTTTTGTTTGCACAAGGAGTCTGACAACAGCCAGTGCTCCACACAGAGATCTGATCTCCTCCTCATCATCCAGTCTGTCTGGAATGACATGAAGAAACAGAACAAACTGAGACAGACTAAATCCAAAAGAACTGTGACAAAGTCTCCAAGATGCTTCAAGAAACCTACCTGCAAATCTACAGTAGGCCTACTGTTAAAAGTTTTAGGCACTTGTGTAAAAATGCTGTAAAACAATGATGCCGGATTTTCTTTATCAACTAATTTAAATTAACCAAATTAAATCAACATTTGGTGTGACCATCCTTTGCATTTAAAGCAGCTTTTTCCCTATATGTGCACTTGCAGTTTTTCAGTTAGCTAGCAGGTAGGTTTTTTGAAGCATCTTGAAGACGTTGTGACAGTTCTGCTGGATTTAGTCTGTCTCAGTTTGTTCTGTTTCTTCATGTCATTCCAGACAGACTGGATGATGGTGAGATTCGATGTGTGTGGAGCACTGGCTGTTGTCAAATTCCTTGTGCAAACAAAATTCTATTTCCCACTGACACACTACAGCAAAAGATAAAAACTACTGACTTAAACACGTTTTTTTTTTTTTTTTTAGCTGGTGAAAATACTAGTGTTCTAATCATTTTGGCCACTATTGTATAACATACAATTCATTTCACCTACCAGTCATTTACCTGCAATTTATTAGGTAAAGGCTTTTTCATGTCGATGTCCAGTGGGCACACGTAGTATTTGGGCACCTAGACCGCTCTTAAAATGTTATCCATGTTGCACAAACACACTTTTTGAGCAAAAATTTAACAAAAAAATCAGTTTATACAACTGAAACCTAAGCATTTCGTAGTTTAATAAGTAGTAAATAAGTAGATATATGTTGCTATTTAAAACAGTGATTTTCTATTTTAATATATTCTAAAATAAATTTATTTCTGTGATCCAAAGCTGATTTTTCAGCATCATTACTCCTGCCTTTAGTGTCACGGTCTTTCAGAAATCATTCTAATATCCTGCTTTATATATTTTTTGGAATCTGTGATACTTTTTTTTTTAGGATACTTTGATGAATAAAAAGTTAAAAGGAACAGAACTTATTATTATATAGAAATTGTTTCTAATAACGTAAGTCTTTACTATCACTTTTTATAGAATAAAAGTATTAATTTCTTTCAAACAAAGAAAACGACCAAATGTACTGACCCTAAACGTTGAACAATAGTGTATATTATTACAAAATAAATGCTGTTTTTCACCCTTTTATTCATCCAATAATCATGAAAAAAGTATTGGAAAGATTCTAGAATGATCATGTGACACTGAAGACTGTTGCTGACTGATGCTGAAAATTCAGCTTTGCATCACAGGAATGTATTCTATTTTAGAGTCTTTTAAAACAGAAAACAACTATTTTAAATGGCAATGATATTTGACAATATTACTGATTTTTCTGTATCTTTAATCAAATAAACAGTCTTGATGAGCAGAAAAGACTTCTTTCAAAAACATAAAATCTGCATGAATAGCAGTGTAGCACAACAGATTGTGATATTTAAGTGTTTAAATTGAAACAAACCAGGCTTTGATGCATATATTGGCTAATTAAATTTATTAGATGTACGCTTATAAAATGGCAGGATAATTTCAGTCAGTTTAGTCAATAAACAATGGTTTCAGAAGTCAAGACCAATAAGCTGAGAGGAAGATCTACATCGAAACAGACTCTGGAAAAGCATTTTCATAATTCGGGAAGTACTAGAAAACGAATGCTGAATGTCATCTAACAGAAATCAAAGCTTACCAAATTGATTAACAGTGCTTCCATTGTAGTTGTTTTGCCATATTTAAGTTGTAGTGAGGCAGTTACCACTCCAAAGACTCATTACAGGTCACCAATACAAATTATGATCATTTCCCAACTGACAGATATCAAACAGGGATCTCATCTGCATGGATATGAATGGCACTTTGTAGCGATACTGCCTAAACAGTGCCACCGTTAAACGTTTATTGTTCATGATGGCTTGTACAATGACAGAGAGGGTCAAAAGAAACCCAGCACTCGCCTCCTGTAAACACGGTTGGACAGTATCTACCTGCTCATCCGTATGCTCTCGGCTGCTCCGGAGAACAGCTTCGTTCAAAGACAACCAAACTTAAGTAAACTGCACAAACCCTGTAGCAGTCTTATATAACTAATGAGGAGGTATTCAAAAAGACAGAAGGCTTGGCCGGAAGGCCTCTCATTGGGGCAGGTCATAATTAGCTTTAACGGTTCTGTTCTTTGGGCTGTGCAGAGGCTCTGTCAGTCAGCTTGGTTGGCAGTGGGAGTCTATGCAGCAGCTTCGCTCTCAGCCTCCACTGGCTGTCCTGTGGCACTCTCCACATTTTTGGATGCCTAGGGAAAGAAAAATCATACAAATACGGTTTGATATTTACATATATTTTCATATTTCATTTAAGTGCCATTAGAAATTGGGAAAGCGGATGCTGACACAACAAACCTTCTTCTTCTTCTTCTTTTGTGCCTTGCGGCTGGCTGAGCTTTGCAACAGTGCCTGCAAATAAAAGAATAAAATCGTATCGTATAAAAAATGATTGCAATAAATCTTGCAAAAACCAACTGGAGAATTTCATTACGTAGAGCAGGTTTTTTTTTTTTTTTGCTAATGACCTTTAAATCTTTGTCCCTTGTCCATTTACTAAAATATATATTTTTTTAAAAAAATGACATTAATGAATAAAAGTAAATTATAGACAACATAAGTAAGGGTTGGGTTTTGGAGACAAATTTCTGAATTTGGTTCGATTTGATTCAATATTGATTATTTTGGATATATATTAGTACAATCCATGGTAAATTTTCTCAATAACAAAAAAAACAATTCATGGTGTAATCTATTTAAAAAATATACTATAATATTGAAAGTTAAAATTAATTAATTAACTAATTTTACACTGAATAAAGCTATTATTATATTATTTGTAATAGTTCTAATACTAACTTTACAACTACATAATTATGTTTTGAAATATGAACATTTAAATGTTGATAAATTGTTCACACATAAATTGCAACAGTAAAAACATAATGAATTTTATGGTCCATATAGTTTGCAAAATTGTACATCCAAGAGTTAATTTTTCTAGCTGACTAATGAGTTTATGGTGATATTGTTTACAAGCTGTTATATTGATGTCTTTCTGCGGTTGAAGCATGATATCTTTTTATTTTTGTTTCATAAAATCAAGAAATCTATATCTTTTTTTTAAACCAAGCCCCAGACAATGTAAATTTCAATATAATTTTGACAATATTTTAATATTGTTATAATAAAACTTTCATTTTTATACTTTAACAATTATTCATACTAATGTTCTTTCTACCTATTATTAGAATAATTACATATATACTAAAATAAAACAATCAATTCCCAACTAGTCCTTAAAAGGCACACACACACATTTTAATGTTTTTTAATGAAGTCTTTTCAGCTCACCAAGCCTGCATTTATTTGATCTAAAGTACAGCAAAAAAGTAAGATTTTTAAAATTTAAAATAACTGTTTTTGAATATATTTTAAAATGTAATTTATTCCTGTGATCAAAGCTAAATTTTCAGCATTATTACTCCAGTCTTCAGTTTCACATGATCCTTCAGAAATCATTCTAATATGCTGATTTTTTTGTTCAAGAAACATTAAACATTGATATTATTATTGTCAATATTTAAAACAGTTGAGTACATTTTATTCAGGATTCTTTGATGAACAGAAAGATCTTAAGATCAGCATATGTCTAAAAAAAAAAAAAGCTTTTGTAACATTATAACTCTATACCATTCAAAAGCTTAGAGTCTGTATTTTTTGGGGGGGGAAATAAATTATAGACATGAATACTTTTATTTATCAACAATGCTTTAAAATGATTAAATGTGATAAGACATTTATAATGTTAAAAAAGATTTCTATTTTAGATAAATCATGTTCTTCTGAAATTTCTAACCAAAAAAAACTGAAAAAAAAAAAAAAAATCTCAGCTGTTTTCAACAGTAATAATAAAAAAAAATCGAGCAGTAAATCAGAATATTAGAATGATTTCTGAAGGATCATGTGACTGGAGTAATGATGCTAAAAATTCTGCTTTGAAATCAAGATTTTATTTTATTTTATTTTAAATAGTAAAAATATTTAAAAATGTTTACTGTTTTGCTGTACTTTGGATCAAATAAATGCAGGCTTGGTAACCAGAAGAAACTTCTCCTCATGTAACTTCCATTCTAGTTATGTGTGAGCCACCAGAACCCTTCATTTTCTTACCTTGAGCTCTGGGTCTTGTATTTCATGCTCAGACTTGTAAAGCTCTGGATCAAAAGGTCCAGTGGTGATACGCAGAGGACCATTTGCCATGAGCATCACTGTGAATTTAAACTGCGCTACATATTCACCTTGAAAGAAAAGGAGATGAAGAGGAAACAGAAGGTTTGACAATGTGACTCTTGAGACTTTGCTGATGGCACCAAACTTCTAAAATAAGAACAGGTCTTTGACCTGGTCATGCGGCAAATGTGCTGGATGCGCTACTCTGAGCACTGGCGTGACAGGAAATTACTTTTCATTTTCATTTAGTGATTCGTTGCAAAACTTTAACCTTATCATCTTCATGCTTGGTTGAAGGTTTTACATATGAAAGTGAAATTTTATGACTGCAGTACTAATGCCTCACCTTCCTTCTCGTGCAGGACATTGAAGGGCTGAAGCAGCTCGTGTTTGGCACACTCAACCACACCCAGCCGAGCTTTACTCTCATCCTCAAATGCCCTGACAGAACAGACACCAGACCACACAAAGACAGAAAGACAAGGAGAGAGACACAAAGAAATGTGATGAGCAACAGAGGTGAATAGTGCACTTTCATATGAGATACTAGTAACTTCAAAGTCATACGTTTGACTGGAACTGAAATGCAGTTGAGGCCCTTGTTTGTCCTCAACAGTTTAACTGCCTGCTTTTCTTCAGAAAAGTCCTTCAGATCCCACAAATTCTTTGTTTTTTCAGCATTTTTGTGTGTTTGAATGCTTTCCAACAATGACTGTGATTTTGAGACCCATCTTTTCACACTAAGGACAACTAAGGGACTCAGAAGTAGTACAGAAGGTTCAAACACTCACTGATGCTCCAGAAGGAAAACAATGCATTAAGAGCCAGGGGTGTAAACTTTTGATCAGAATGAATGCGTGTACATTTTTCTTATTTTGCCTAAATATCTTTTTTTATTTTATTTAGTACTGCCATATCAGAAGCTACAGAAGATACTTACATGTTAAGAATAACCCTGATCTTCAAATTCAAAAGGTTCCCCCCCCCCAGCTTATAATGCATCGTGTTTCCTTCTGGAGCATCAGTGAGTGTTTCAACCTGCATATGAGTTCTTCAGTTGTCTTCAGTGTGAAAAGATATATCCCATAATCATAGTCAATGTTGGAAAGGGTTCAAATACACAAAAATGCTGAAAAACCAAAGAATTTGTGGGACCTAAAGAATTTTTCTGATGAAGAGTTGGCAGTTTAACTGTTCAGGACAAACAAGGGACTCATGAGCAACTATCTCTAAACAACAAAAAAACAGCTATGGATCATTTAAGTAACAACACAGTTTTAAGAATCAAACTTATAAAAACTTGAACGGGTCATTTTTATAAATTCAACTATTATTTTCTCTTTCTGGACTAAATGTAAACATCTTTTATATGAAATTTCTAAACCTAAAACGAATTACCTCAGAGTAAATGGCATGGCATCAAATCGCCGCTCAACCTCACTAAAGAACATCCTGGAGGTCTTCATTTTCAGGCCGTACTGCTTGCTGGGGTCTCGCTTGTAAACGGTGGTTCTCTGCCCGGAGTCTCTAGCCTGCAGAGAGAAAGAGATCAAGGTGATCAGCTATCTGTCGGATGTTAACAGCAGACATCGAGGGAACAGTTGACGTTGAGACGAGTCTTCACCTTTCCCTCTCCGGTGCTAATGAGCACGTCCACAGCGTACACCTCATGCACTTCAAATTCTGCCTTCTCATGGTCCTTCCTTAGAGCAGACAAGGACAGAGAGCATTTAGCTTAGGGAAACACTCAATCATCTTCGAAAACAATCTAGCGCTTCATTGTTCTGACTTTTGCTGGTCGGTGGGGTTCTGAATGATGGTCTTCTCTCCATCAATGATGTGCTGCTTCAACTGATGAGACAGCATGCCTGGGTAGAGAGACAGAAGGAGCTTTAAAAACCATGTTATGACGCTTCAATAGTGAGTGAGTCTAGGTTTCGGTCAGCTCACCCTCTATGGCCATGCATTTGAATGATTGGGCAATCTTGTTCCAGGCCTCTGTGACCTGAGAGTTCTGAGAAAAACAGAAAAACACCCGGCTGATCTATTACAATGTCCTAAATGCGTTTTAAACAGTTTGTGAATTACAGTGTCATTAAAAAAAAATACTACTAAGGTCATTTTATAATAGAGAATTTATTGCGACTTAAAAAAAAAAGATTAAATCATTAATCAGTGTTATTAATGAGTTTAAGAATTAGTTCTCATCCAGGCTGAAAATTTCCTTATAATTTACTCACCCCCACGTCATCCAAGATGTTCATGTCTTTCTTTCTTCCTTCAGTTGCATAAAAATTATGTTTTTTGAGAAAAACATTCCTGGAATGTTTTCCATATACTGGACTCCAATGAGACCCAATGGATTGAAGGTCCAAAATGCAGTTTTAAAGGGCTCTACACAATCCCAGGCAAGGAATAAGGGTCTTGCCTAGAGAAATGATCAGTCATTTTCTTACAAAAAAAAAAGACAATAAGTATATACTTCAACCACAAATGTTCTTCTTGCACTAGTTCTGTGAAGCGAGTACATCATCTGTGTGGAAAAAGTTAGGGGAAGGCAAAAAAACTAATTTCCTCCTCCAACTTAAAAATTGTCCAACATTGTTGTTTTACCTTTTTTTTGTAAAGGGTGTTTGACTTTCTTTGCAAACACTGGGTTGGTACTCCCTCCTACGTCACAAGTGTGTGATTACGTAAATGTGTGAGGTCGAAGTAGTGCAAGACAAGCCTTTGTGGTTAAAAAGTATATAAACTAGTATTTTTCTTAGACAATAACCATCGTTTCACTAGGTAAGACACTAATTCTTTGCCTGAGATTGCGTAAAGCCCTTTGAACCTGCATTGAAACTGCAATCTGCACCTTCAAACTGTTGACCACCATTAAAGTCCACTATATGGAGTAAAAGTCCTAGAAAGTTTTCCTCAAAAACCATCATTTCTTTTTGACTGAAGCAAAGAAAAACATGAACATCTTGGATGACATGGGGGATGTGTAAATTATCAGGAAATTCTCTCTCTGGAAGTGATCTTCTTTTTTAATTGCAGGACCGGAATGATTCTAACTAACCTGATTTCCAGGCTTAACCAGGCGAAGAGCAGCTTCTGCACACAGGTGGGCAGCTTTGATCACATCCGCTTTCCGTCCTGTCACAGGAGCATCCTAGAAGAACATCCTTGAAGTTAAGGGCACTTCTAACAGAATGAAAAATGAGAGTTGTGGCATTAACAACAAAGACAGACATACCTTGGTCACACCAACCACAAAGCTGTGAGCAACGTTGGAGATGAAGCCATCCACATGTACTCCAAGGTCACTGTAAAAAAACAGAATGCAGTAATGAGGAAATGGACTGATAAACAGATGAAAAAAAAAAAAATCAAACAGAAATAATACTCACATTTTAACCAAGTCACCATCTTTAATAGTATAGTCTGGATCGCTCTTCAGCGGTGAGAAGTGGCATACGCAGTTGTTCACAGACACACAAGTGGGAAAGGCAATCCCTGTCACACAAGAATAAAACATTTATCAATTTATTTCATATACAGTACTCATACGTTTGGAAACATTATGCTTTTTAAATATTTTTAATGAAGTCTCTTATACTACCAGTCAAACGTTTCGGACAGTAAGATTTTTTATGTTTTATTTATATTTGATCTAAAATACAGCAAAAGCAGTAATATTGTGAAATATTTTTACTATTTAAAATAACTGCTTTCAATTTAAATATATTTTAAAATGTATTTTTTTCCCCCCTGTTTTTAAAGCTACATTTTCAGCATTTAGTAAGGATTGGTCAAAAGTCATAATATAGACATTTATAGCATTACAAAAGATTTCTATTTCAGATAAATGCTGTTCTTCTGAACTTTCTATTAATCAAAGAAACCTGAACAAAATTATACTCAGCTGTTTTCAACAAAATAATAATATTAATAAATGTTTTTTGAGCAGCAAATCAGAATATTACAATGATTTCTGAAGGATCATGTGACTGGAGTGAATATGAATAGTATAGTAAATAGGAATAGTAAAAAATAGGACTTTTTTCTGTTTTTGTTTTTCTGTTCTGTTTGGTGAGCATAAGAATCTTCATTAAAACGTTTAGAAACCGCAAAGTTTCTTAACTTTTGAAAAGTACTTTTTATATAATAATTTATTTTTTTAAGCATAAAATACAATTATTCATTAACAAATATATTTCTTTTTAAATATACAATTTGTCAAATAAAAGAATTTTAAAAATATATTTTTTTAAAATGATAAAAATACATATTTAAAATGAATGATTAATGTTACATTTAAAATAATTGATTCAAGACTGTAATGACTATTTTATATATATATATATATATATATATATATATATATATATATATATATATATATATATATATATATATATACACACACACACACACACACACACACACATAAATTAAGAAGCATTCTTACCTTTCTTCATCTCTTTTTCCTTCTTGAAGACCTTGCCTGTTTCAGCAGTGATATAAGCGTCTCCTTTCTCGCACAGGCTGAGGACAGACACACCAGGCTTGGCTGCTTCGATGAGCACCTTCAAAGCCACTGAAAGAGAAAGAGATCTCACATTAAACAAAGTTTCCTAACTAAAAACATTTTGTAGCTCTCCCTAAAGCACTATGTAAAAAGACGTGGTCTGAGGAAGATCAATACACAAAAATTCAGTAAGCACTTCTAAAAAAGGGAAGAAATTGAACATTTCAGTAGCTAACACTTTGTCAGCACCTGCCATACTTACAGTGAAACAACAGAAAACGTTAGGCAGAATGACAGCGTCAGTCGCCATTCACTCTCATTGTAAGGAACAAGATGCAATGAAAGTGAACGGTGACTCAGGCTGTCAGTCACTTACATTCTGTCAAACATTTTCTTTTGTGGTTTATAGTCATACATGTTTAGAGTGACATGAGGGTAAGCCAATAATGACAGAATATAACTTTCTGGGTGAACAATTACTAAAAGTCGCTACGTTACAACTACAGCTAACTGGCTAACCCGCTAGCCGAATATTTATAAACATAAATAACGCACTTGAGATTACAAAACATCGGCTGCTGATGGTTGTCCATACGATTTCAAGTTAAGTCAAGTCAGAAAACCAGAAAAGACTGGCATCGATGTCTATCTCCCTACAGCTCGCAGACACATGGCCGAGCGCTGAGCTGTAGCGTTACCTCAGCTCGGTCAAATTCAACCCTTAATCACACATAAAGCTCCAGAATCGTTCTTACGGTTAGCTATGTCGGCCCCCATCTTGTACTTGGTGACCACCAAGTCATCAGCAATGGTGAGCTCTTGCTGGTCGTCGTCTCCTGACATGCTTGTCAGTGGTGGGATTCAAGAAGAGCTCGTAACTTTTTCCCTCGCTTCGCTTGCGGGATGATGGAGCACACAGCACGCTTCAGATCTCACAGCCTGCGCCAACAGCAGCCGTGGAAACGCGCAAGATGGCCGATTACTGCACCGCACTTCAAAATAAAAGTCGCAGACCTGCGGATAGACTGACAGAGTGATCTTTGCAGGAGCTAGAGGAAATATATTAATCATTTCTCGTCATAAATTTTCCAGCGTTTTACGTTGAAACAAATCATATTAGTATGGCAAGCCGTTTTAACATTTAATCTATTAACCGTAACGTTACTTGTATATATTTTTATCCTACTAGTACTAATTTTTTAGATACTAGTATGTTTTTCATGAAGTACTAGTACTTATTTATTAGCTACTAGGCCTTATTATTTAGGTGCTTTTGGTACTTGTACTATTAGTACGTTTTCAATAGTTCTTATTTATTAGATACTGGTAAGAATTACATACTTATTCATTAGATACTAATACCTATTAAAAAGATACTAGTACTTATTTCAATAGTACTATTGTTACTAGTAACAAATTTAAAAAGTTGCCATCTGTGGGGATCTAACTATTCAGTTTTGACTAGTATGTAACCTATTCCAGTTGTCTTAGTAAATAATTTTAATACTACTACTAGTAGTTATTTATTAGGTACTTATTTTTTTTTAGATAGGCTACTATTGCCTATTATTAGATACTAGAGCTTAATCATTAAATCTAAGTGTGTATTTATTACATAGTCTTACCTGTTAAATGGGTACTAGTTATTTTTATTACATTCTAGCATTTATCTGTTAGATACTAATACTTATTCATTAGGTAATAATCTGACCTATTAAATTGATACTAGTACTTATTCATTAGCTACTAGTATGTATTTAATAGTTACTAGTACATATTTAATAGTTACTAGTACGTATTCAAAGTGTTACTAGTAACATTTTTATTTTACTAGTAACATTTTTAACTGAACAAAACTGTGGCCATCTGAACAAGACATAAGATAAGACGAGAAAAAAAACAACTATTATGGCAAGCCATTTAACATTTATCTATTTTCATGCTACTAGTACTTATTTTTTAGATGCTAGTGTCTTTTCCATTAAGTACTAATACTATTCATTAGCTACTAGTGCATGTTCTTTAGGTACTAGTACCTTTTTAAGAGATACTAGTACTTATTCATCAGATACTAGTACTTATTTCAGTAGTGACTAGCACTTACTCTATTGTTACTAGTAACAATGACTTCTATGGGAATCTGTTATTGACATATCAACTATTTAGTTTGGACAAATATGTATTGCAATTGTGACAATTTTCATGCACTAGCAGTTATTTATTAGGTACTAGTACTTACAGTATTTTTAGATACTAGTACCTTAGATACTAGTACTTATTAGATAATTGAAGCTATTAAATATATACTAGTACTTATTTGTTACATACTAGTACTTTTTGATTAGCTACAAGTATTTATATAATAGTTACTAGTACACATTTATTAGATACTAGTACTTATTCAAAATGGTAATAGTAATTTTTTTATTTTACTAGTAGCATTTTAAATTGTACTCTACTTTGGCCATTTGGATTAGTCATAACATAAGAAGAGTAAAAAAGCAGATCTGACTAGTAAGATAAGAATTGTTACTAGTAATAAAGATACTAGTGTTTAATAAATAAGCACTAGTGTCTAATGAATGCTTACGGGTAATATTTAAAAAGATACTTGTCACTATTGGAATAATTACTAGTCATAGATTAATAGATGAAATCAAAAACAAAATAGCTACTACTACCTAAATGTTAAAACAGCTTGCCATAGTAAATCTAACGATTTATGGCTTATTTGATCTCTTTTCCAATTAATCTGTCATTTTTCTCTTTCAAAAACTGAAATACAAACAAAATCTTCAAAGAATTAATTAATTGGCTTTATCAGACTGTGTTGTCTTGACTGTCAGAACATTACATAATTAAATAGCCTTATCAGTACATTTTATTCTCAAAATATGACACCACATATTATTATTTGCCTTAACAAAGGCAGTCATTGAAATGAAATCAATTGAATTTTTTTAATGAAATGATTTTTACACTTTTAATTAAAACATTTTCAAGTATAATGACATACTCTAGCTAACTATTTTCATATAATAAAAGCAAGTAAGTATGGGAGACAATAAACTTGACAATTACTTTTACTGATAAAGAAAAATCAATATACAATAGCTTTTTTTTCGCAAAAAGGTTGTTCCTCATTGAGTACACAAAAATCATTGTCTTAAAAAACAAACAAAAATCTATACAAAACCACAGGAGTTCAGAGACACACAAGTGGAGGTAGGCCAATCTTCAACAAGACAAGTGATTTTACACTATAACAAAGTATATTTTGTTGGCACATTAGCATAAATGTATATGTTCAAATACTGAACACATGGTAGATATACGTCCTCAGAAACTTGTTGGGTTTCTGATCCGTCACATTATGTTAGTCAGTCAACAATTATGTGCAAACAGTATCCTGCTTGTGAAACAGTCTGCTGTGCCAGTAGTCCGGGTTGTCAAAAGAAGTGTTTTGCGCCTCCACTCCGGCACACACTTTTATGTAGGACCTGAGATCAGTCTTTTGTGGCTCTTCTCCCATAACAGGTCTTCCCTTTACCGGAAAGTTCTGATATTCAGCCTGATCCTCAGAGCCAGTTCTCCCAGAAGCCTCCATGTCCACATATTCACTACGCCGTGTAGCGAGATCCGAATCCTCATTCTCCTTATGTCTTGAATTCACATTTTGGTAAATTGCTTCTCTTCTGTCACTCTCAACCTCGTCTGGACTGCTCACAGGACTGTTTTGCTTGTTTATATCTGTGCGTATGTCCATGTATTCATACTCAACCACTGCTTCTTGTGGCTGATGCTCTGGTGGTGGTTCTTCCTCTACAGGGCTGCTCTCAGACTGATTCTCATCAGTACATGTTACATTTTCAACCAGACTGTATTCACAAGCAGCAGCAGCAGACTCAGCACTGTCTCCTTCAGGCAGACTAGCGCTCTTATCTGGCAGTTCGGTTTGTGTTGAGTCACTGTCTCTCTTTTGTGGTAAAATGCTGCATGTGTAAGGAGAAGCAGGGGAGGATGCTGATGAGCCATCAGTGCTGTCTGTGGGTGAAGTAGAAAGCCGAGGGGGCTGTTTGTTCATTAGCTCGTACTCTTGTACATCTGTTTTTAGTGGCAAGAGTGCATTCTTGGAGTTTCTTGATGTCCTAATATGAGGAATAGTGCTTCTGGAACCTAAATGAGAAGATATGTCTTATAAAAATGGCACACGGTTGAGTCTCAATAATGACTGAATATAAACTGTGAGTGCAGTATTGGTTTACCTCTTTCTGAGGGCAACACATATCCATAATTGTCCTCGCCTACACCTTCCAGACCTGAGGAAAACGGATCTGAGGCCACAGACACGCCGGTGGATATGGCACTGTCCATACGGCTGCGACCTCTGGATAGGCTATCTGTTTGAGAACTAAGTTCGGCCATTTCAATGTCCACCATTGTACCTCTGCCCTCTGAGCATTCGGACTCTGTCCTCACTGAGCCCATCTTCCTCCTCTGGGCTCTCATCTGTGTGGGAACAATACAAACAGATTAATATCATGAAATATTATTGCAATTTAAAATCTCAATATACTTTAAAATGTAATTTATTTCTGTGATCAAAGCTGAATTATCAGCATCATTACTCCAGTCTTCAGCATCACATGATTCTTAAGAAATTATTCGAAGTCTTTTCTATTTCTCTTACAAATAGAACGTCTTTTCCATTACTTTTTAGCAATTTAACACATACTTGCTGAATAAAAGTATTCTTTCAACGAAAGAAAGAAAACATTTACTGAACTGTAGTGTGTATTGTTACAAAAGATATTTATTTTAAATAAATGCTGCTATTTTAACGTTTAATTCTTAAAAGAATCCTGAAAAAAGTATCACAGGTTCCAAAAATATATTAAGTAGCACAACAGTTTTTAACATTGATAATAAATCAGAATATTTGAACGATTTCTGAAGGATCATGAGACACGGAAGACTGGAGCAATGATGCTGAAAATTTAGCTTTGCATTACAGGAATATATTCAATTTCAATCTCTCTCTCTCTCTCTCTCTCTCTCTCTCTCTCTCTCTCTCTCTCTCTCTCTCAATTCAATTCAATTTCAATTCAATATGTGCTTTATTGGCATGACAATTGTTACAGTGTATTGCCCTAGCGATAGTGTATTGCACTAGCCCTAGTGTTTACATTGAATGTAAAACAGATATGTATGCACAGAAACATGCATTATATACATTTAAAAAGCAGGACAAATAATTAACATTTTAGAATTCTATGAACAATTTAAAATCAATGTGGTGTGTGTGTGTTTGCGTGTGTATGTGGGTGGGCGCATCACTGGTTTTCCTTCCTCTTTTTTTGTGACAGGCATCAATGTATCTTGCTGCTAGTAAGATACAATCTTGTTTTTCACCTAATAAATACTGAAGTTGTGTTTTCTTGTTTAACATTTTAAAGTCAGGGCAAAGTGTTTCAAATTTTGGATAAGATTTTGTTCTAATTTCTTGATAGTTAGGACAGCTGGTGAGGAAGTGTTGCTCTGTCTCCACTTCCCCATGATTACAGTATGGGCAGATGCGGCTCTCTTTGGGCAGCCAGTGCTGTCGATATCTGCCCGTCTCTATAGTCAGTATGATTGCTCAGTCTGTACCTTGTCATTTGTCTTCTTAATTTACAGTTTTTCACTGTACTCAGATAATCTGCAGTTGCGTAATCTCTATGTAGGGCCAAATAACATTCAAGTTTACTTTGTTTTTCTGTCGTTTCATTCCAATAGGATAGATAATTTTCTTTGTGTGCTTTTATAATTTGGTTGGGCTGAATTTTGTGAATAGATATTTAATTTTCCTGATTCTGGATGTTGTTAGTCATGTTAGTTTGTATTTGCAGCTTCAGGAGCATCTGAATCAGGGTACTTTTTTCAGTGAAAAAAAAAGAGAGAGAAAAAATGAGAGAGAGAGAGACTTCTCGCGCGCTCTCTCTCTCTCTCTCTCTCTCTCTCTCTCTCTCTTTCTTTATATCTTTTCAACTGTTATAAAAGTGCTATACAAGGTAATATAAATTTAATTAATAATATTTGTATTTTTTTTTAATTTAATATCAATGTTTCTCAAAACTGAAATCATATTTCTTTATATTTTCCCTCAGTAACTATTGGTATATTACACTTCTGGAGTCACAAAATGAGTTATTATTTAAGTAATGTTATATATCGATAAAAACAAGCACCTTGTCATTATCACAGCAGAATTCCTGGAAATATGAAATATTTTAATATTGTGTGGGACCTTTGAATCAAAAAGGTTGAAACCACTGCTTAATACAAATTCTGTATTTTCTACTTAAATTATTTTGTTCCAGTACGGTAACATAGTATATAAAAAATAAATAATATTTTTTGATATAAATAATATACAATTATTTAATGTTGCTTTCCATTACACAGCATATATGAGTCTTTAAAGTTCACCCAAAGACACCCAAAAAAAACAAAAATGATGTCACTAATTTCTCGTCCTCATGTCATACATCGTGGTGCTTTCATGAATACCGGCAGAGACTGACACAGAAGGGAGGAAATTGTTGAAGTCATTATTTTTGTTTTCTATGTGCATAAAAAGTGTTCTCGTAGCTTTATAAAAGTACGGTTGAACCACTGATGTCAAATGGACTATTTTAAAGATGCCCTTACTACCTTTCTGGGCCTTGAACGTTGTAGCTGCGTTGTTGTCTATGCAGGGTTAAAAAGCTCTCGGATTTCATCAAAAAATATTTACATCTGTGTTTTTCTAAAGGTGAACGAAGGTCTTTTGTAATTGGAATGACATAATGGTGAGTAATTATTGACAGAATTTTCATTTTTGGGTGAACTACTCCTTTAAGCATGAAAATATATAGCTGCCTTTATAAAAGCACCAAAAGTTATATACCCGAAATTATACATATCTGTAGTCAAGTCAACATGATAAGATGATATGAAAGCTGACCTGTCTGTGGTCGCCCCCTGGGGTCATGGGGAGATAGCCTATTGGTGTTGTGTGTTCTGTGGTGCCCTAAAGAAAGAAAAAAAGATTTCAATTAAATGTTATCCTTTTGAACTTTCTAGTAACCAAAGAATCCTGAAAAAAAGCATATAAAAATGCTTTCTAAAGGATCATGTGACACTGAAGAGTGGAGTAATGATGCTGAAAATTCAGCTTCGCATCACAGGAATAAATTAGATTTTGAAATAGAATAGATAGATATTAAAATAGAAAATATATTTTAAATTGTAATATTTTACTGTATTTTCATTGCATCAAATCAATTCAGCCATGGTATCATAAAAGACTTCTTTCAAAAACATACAAAAAATATCGTACTGAACCCAAACAAAGTGTAAATGGTAGTGTAAACATTAAATAAATCTTTGCTAAAGTGTATTGCAGACATCTCACCCTGTAGGAGGCCATACGGAGGCGAGAATGACTTCTAGTCGGTGACAGCTGGAGGGGAGGAGTAGCAAACCCACCCTGCAATACCTCATCATCATCATCATCCTCCTCCTCCAGGTTTGCCTCTAAATGAGAGGCTTTAACATATCGTTGGTGGCTTTCATCTGCACCAGCGCAATTCTGAGGAGCCTACATTATGGCACAGAAATCAACATTAAAACCAATCACAAACCTGCTTCCTGGTGCCTATGTTTGAACATTTTCAAATAAAGTCTTGATTTCTTACTTTCACCACAAGGTATCGTGGTGGATCCCTTGCCATTCTCGTAAATTCACTGGCGAGCTCTTTAAATGTAGGCCTTACATTCTCATCAATCATCCAGCCTGAGGATATACAGGTTAAAATGTGTTTATACACATGTTGAGTGTTGTAAAATCATTAAATGTTTTCCAAATGTGTCTAGCATCTGCCTTACACTTGACCATGACCATGTAGACATCTATGGTGCAGATCTTTGGTTGAGCCAGCCGCTCTCCTTTTTCCAGTAGACCTGGCACGTCATGAGGATGCATGGATTCATATGGCTCGGCTCCATGTGACATCATCTCCCATACAGTCACCCCTGGAATGAGTAAGAAGAACTTCAAACAACTAAACAAAAACAGGCACTTGATATTCAACGGCATTGAGACTCACCATAGCTCCACACATCACTCTGATGAGTGTATCTTCTGAAGAGGATACTCTCTAATGCCATCCATTTTATTGGCATCTGAAAAAGAGCCCATCTTAAAACATCAGCAACTTTAAACATGCTTTTTTATTACACTTATCTCATAAAAATAACAAATTGTCACTCTCTTCACAGCTGAAGTCAAAAGTTTACCTACAACTTGCAGAATCTGCAAAATGTTAATTATTTGACCAAAATAAGAGGGATCATACAAAATGCTTGTTATTTTTTTAATTAATACTGCCCTGAATAAGATATTTCACATAAAATGTGTTTACATACAGCACTGCTTCAGGGGGAAACATAATGCATTAAGAGCCAGGGGTGTAAACTTTTGAACAGAATCAAGATATGTACATTTTTCTTATTTTAAGTGTGTTCATTTATCATATTTTTTAATAAGTACTGCCCTTCTGATCTACAGAAAATAGTTAGATGTTTCCCAGAAGACAAAATAAGTGAAATTTACCCTGATCTTCAAATTCAAAGAGTTTTCACTCCCTGGCTCTTAATACATTATGCTTCCTTCTGGAGCATCAGTGAGCATTTGAACCTTCTGTAATAGTTGCATATGAGTACCTCAGTTGTCCTCAGTGTGAAAAGATGGATCTCAAAATCATACAGTCATTGTTGGAATGGGTTCAAATACACAAAAATGCTAGAAAACTAAATAATTTTTGGGGACCTGAAGGATTTGTCAGGTACCCTGGAAATCCAGAGGTCTCGCGAGAGCACAATTTGAATTGTCTCTGCAAGACACTCTGGCATCGAGCAATGATGCAGGTACTGCAATACGTAAGCAATTGTGGGAACCAATCAAATCGGTGTATCTGATGTAGGCGGGCCAGAGGCGAGCTAAGCTGATGATGACAGCACTGCGACGTCCGAATCATATAGTAAACTTTGAAAGATCGCTGTTGCTACAGATGAACAACAAGTTGTTTGAAACGGCTTTGGCCGCTACAATGAACGAGTTAGACTTGGCTTTCCATATAAAAGAGGAACAGAAAACCGAAAACTCGAATCGTTCCTTTGCAAGAAGGACGTTTTTGCTGTTTTGCCGACTGGATACAGCAAGAGTTTAATCT
Organism: Garra rufa; assembly: GCF_049309525.1. Lineage (NCBI taxonomy): Eukaryota > Metazoa > Chordata > Actinopteri > Cypriniformes > Cyprinidae > Garra > Garra rufa. The sequence goes on along the minus strand of NC_133378.1, from coordinate 24,580,803 downwards.
ATCAGTTCACGAGTTCACGCTTACATATAATTAGCCGGAGAATAGTAGTGCATGTTTGGCGTGCTGTCCGGTGAAGGGCTCCGAGCTCGGGAGTGGCCCGAACCCAGAGTACGTTACCCCCCAATAGGAGTGATGAGATGGGGTGGTGGAGGTTTACTTGGAAACCATCGAGTGAATTGAGGTGAGTCAGCTGTATTTAAACCTATGGCGCTGATTGACTTGTGATGTTTACGCTAAGCATCTGACGCGCTTCTCCTGAACTTTGTTAATGAAACATCATTTAGCTCTGCTGGTAGCTAAGCGTGTATTGTTGTGATTGGTCGTGGCGTTATCCAATTGCGTGCAGTTAGAGTTTCAAATGCATGCTTGGTGCCGCCCCTCGAGTTTTCATTGCTGGATCCCAGACCCTTAATCTTAATAGATTAGGGTCTGGATTTTTCCAGGCTATTTATCAGGACAAACGAGGGACAAACTATCACTAAACAAACAAAAAAACAAACAAACACAGCTGTGGATCATTTAGGTAACAACACAGTGTTAGGAATCAAGGGGATGTAAACTTTTGAACAGGGTCATTTTTATAAATTTAACTATTATTTTCTGGTCAGTACTACATAAACAATAACATGCATTTTGTATGATCCCTCTTATTTTGGTAAAATAACATTTAGCAGATTCTGAAATGAGGATGTAAACTTTTGTCCTCAACTGTAATAACAGGATTGCATTTCAGGAGAAGTTTAATCTGTAAATTACCTTGTGTTCACTGTACACATATTTCTTATCATCTGGATACAGTAGGTCAACGACCCCAAAGTCTGAGATCTGCACTATGTAGTCGCTCTTGAGCAGCACGTTGCGTGCAGCGAGGTTCCTATGGGCAATGCAGTGCTCCTCAAGATAATACATTCCCTAAAAATACACACAGACATTATGTATAAACATTATGCATCAATAAGCTTTGTGTTACACACTATTTCTCATCTTCAGTCATCTCACCTTTGCAATCTGCACACACCAGTTGAGCAGACGCTGGGGATCCAGGTTGTCTTTGTGCTGGCGAAGATGTTGTAGTAAGGATCCGTGAGGACTGAGCTGGGTGACCAGCTGGAGACTTTTCCCCGGACAGATGCCAAGGAGACGCACTATATACGGGTGATCCAGGCTTCCCATTGCAAGCATGTGCTGCAGAAAGGGGAATGATATGTATGAAAGCCTGAAGCAACGCATCAATGAGTGTACATTATAGCAAGCTAATGTCTCACATCAGTCATCTCTGTAAAGGTCTGCCGGCCACTGCGGTCTTGGATGGTCTTTATTGCCACAGGGATTTTTAGAGAGTCTCCTTCAGGAATCCAAAAACCCTGAGGATGAAGTCACTTAAGCTTAATCACAGTTCAGAGAGCAGGTAAGACAGTTCAAGACTGAATTGAGCAAAGGCAAACTTAAAAAGCAGGTCATATGAGTTTCCGAAAAATATATTTTTTGCAGTTTGTATTTTGGAATCTTCTGCCTGTTATCGATCTGCGTCACTGGGTAACACATTAACATAATCCTCACCTGCTTGCAAAATATGAACACTCTGACCTGCCCACAAACACTTCCACTAGTTGTTTACATCAAGTTCGAGAAGATGCTGTGTTCTGCACTGTGAAAGCAAGTTTGTTTTGTTTTCATTGCCGAGTCAGTGGTTAAAATGCATTTTTCCACAATACCACAGCAATACAATTCAAACCTTTTGTTGTGTGCTCGTCATTTTACAGAGGACTGCTTCTCTATTCGTGGCTTTTATCTTCTTTGGCTTCTAAACTTCTATATTTGGACTAACAAGTGTCTCCGAACTAGGGCTGCAACAACTAATCGATAAAATCGAATATTATTGATAATGAAATTCGTCGACAACGATTCTCATTATCGATTAATCGGTCCGCCCACAGTGCACGTTCAACTTCAGAGGATCACGTAAAATTACAGCACTGAATGACGCATTTCTATAGACACAGTGCATCTAAAAATAGTGGAGGAAACAGACTGAGATTCTGCAGGAGAGTTATGTGATCCAAGTTGCACAAAACATGAGAATTCCTTATTTTAAACTTGAAGCTTATAGCTTAATGGCTTGCCCTGTGAGGCGCTTTGAGATCCGTCTGCATCCTCAGCATGAAAACTTTCAGTTTACGGTCATATCCTTATCTGTAAATGTCACAAATTCACACAAGCATTTCCATTTATGCATAAAAGTCCATTCTGGCAGTCTGTGTTAAGTTTAAATCGTTACTGAATGAGCGTCAGACAGGAACACAGAACACAGACAGGGAGACAATCAATACTCAGCGCAAAAAAACATTCATTGTGCTGAAACATCTGTCGTTGAATGTTAAATTTAGATTTAAATACAACATGTAGTGCACGTATTTATGGAGGGAAGGAACTGTAGGGCTGTGACGGTGGCAGATTTTTACCACCGCCGGTGGTGCGGTGTTTTATATATAAATAAATGAGGCTCAAACATTATTCACAGACGTGCGTGTTTATTTGAGCAATTCCGTCGGTGAACAAGCAGCCTACAAATCGCTAAAATTACAATACATAAAATAAACGAAATAATACATTTAAATAAGAAAGAAGCCTAAATAAGTGTTAAATAGGCTATTAAACAAACATTCGTTGCAAAAATTCCTAATAACCACGACAGCTGATCAGAATTACTGGCCGAGTTCTCTTTCTCTTCCCCATTGCACAGCTGCTGTTTTTAATAGCAAAGTAATTAACAAGTTACTTGATTTAAAATGTAATAAGTAGTGTAACTTTTCGATTACTTTATAAAAGTAATGTAACTTATTACTTTTAATTACTTTTCGATTACTTTTCTAAATTTCGAATATTTTCAACTGTTATTCATTATGAAACATTTAAACCAGGCAGAGCTAATCTTACAGTAGCACTCAAAACATTGATTATTGTCAGACTTTCAAAATCTTTCATCACTTGAATTAAGTAAGGGATAATATACATCTTTACTTTGCGGTAACACGAAATACTGATCTGAGTGAAATATTTGAACGCAAAGCTTCCATGAAGAAATCAGTTGCTAGCAAACGGCAAGTTCATTAGACATTTTAGGTATACAGTGCGTCTTACCAGTTTTATAACACAACATTTCACCACATAAATAATTAAGGAAGTAGTGCTAGTTTGTTAGTTATCTTATAATCCATTACAGTGTATAAAAAAAAATGGCAGCAGCTGCGTTTGTATGAAACAAATTGACAGAATTAAGAAGTTGTCCACATAATATTGAATTAAGCTTTAATAATTTATAAGGTAACCAAACACAAAGCTTCTGCCAAGAAAAAATATCAAGCAAATAGCACTCACTGAAGTTGCCCTGAATGTCATGACTGACCAGTCAGAATCAAGCATTCCACAGTACCGTGTAATAATTTAATTTAAAGCACAGCCAAAATATTTTTACAAAATATGTAAAAATTAGCCTAATCTTCAAATTTTCACCCCCTGGCTCTCAGTTGTTCTCAGTGTGAAAAGATGGATTTCAAAATCATACAGTCATTGTTGGAAAGTGCAGTTTTAGGTTTCCAGGTAAACTACAATATTTCTGTCTTACTGAAATAGTTCTGATAATTTGCTGTGAACCCACTATTATCTAAGAATGTGTTGATTAATGTAAACTGTCGTTGTTCTAATTACTTTATTATTTATGTAACTAGGACATATTTTAGTTCTTTCATCCGTTTTTACAGTTTGGACACGATTCACTTGCTAAGTGTTCAACAAAATGTTTCTATGTCATTATTTAAGAACGGATTGGAGCACTATATTATTGCTTTATGTAAAAGGTTCATCAGGGTTGCCAGTTTTTCACAACAAAATGCGCCCAATTGCTACTCAAAACCAGCCCAAACGCGTTTTGGGGGGTCCCCTGATAAAATATTGCGTAAATACACGCTTTTTTTCAGGGTTCCTCTGGTAATTTTGCGTTTCAGGGGCTAAATATGACGTTACTGGGGTCGCTTCAACCCACGAACATCAAAAACAACCGCAGACTTGGCAACACAGATGGTAGCGCTCAATAACTGTCTTAAGTAGGGTTGTCACGATACCATAAAAATGACTTACGATACTATACCAGCTGAAGTATCATGATACCAAGTAGTATCACGATACCATGCAGTATTCTGTTAATTTAAAATTCAAATCTACAAAATGAATAAAAAAATTCATTAATAAAAAGATGTAAATGAAAACAGGCAAGATTTTTCTCTGAATACTTCACTAATGTGAATAAATGACTGGCTATTGTTATCCATGAAATCATGTCAACAAAAGTCATCTGAGCACTGCACAGAAGCTTCATAGAGTGACATTTAGATGTGGTATTTATGCATTTAGACTGTACTTATAATTGCATAAATAATGTTATAAGATAAATGTTTTAAATACAAAACTCTGAATATAGAAATATGTTGGAAAAGAATGGAACATGACGGGAAACTTAACCGCCAGCAGATGGCAGCAGTGTTCATGATTGAATCACTGAGTTGTTCAAACGATTCTTTCAAAACGGCTGAATCATTCAGGGGTGAATCAAATGACTCGTTTTTATGAATGGCTTAGTGAATCAGTGATTCGCCCAAACTAACGCGAATTCAGATTCGAACACAGAAACAAAACTAAAACATCTTGCTCGTGTCTTATTGCTGAACTGTCACGGGCATTTTTGCTGCCATATCTTAAAATTTCCAAGTTATATATATATAATGATTGATAAGAACCAAGGTCAAAACCACTATGTTAATTAATGGAATTGCATTCGTGATCGCAAAGATGCTTCCAGAAACAAATTATTACACATGTTCTAAAAGTGGGCAAATGAATAAAAATACGAAAATTCTGTCTAGTAAAATATTTTGATGTTTAATAATTGATTCTTGGGCTGATATTTTTTAAATAACATTAGACAGTCGTCTGAATCAGACCCTCTTTTCTGAAACTGCAGCGTGAACAAGGACGTGCGAGTGCAGCTTCTCATTTCAAACTGAACTGAAGCATGGTGAAACACTGAATAGCATATAAAGCCATACACCTCTTGTACTACACAAAGCACAGCAGAAAGACATTTTGGCAGTCAACTTGTAATGTTTCTGCTGGCGTGCATGAACGTTTTAAACAGTGTTTCTGCCGTGCATACAACATATCTTATGGTGCTACCGTTTGGACGATACTACCGTTTCAAAAATGCAATGGCACCGCGGGTATTTGTACGCTTTAGTATCGCGATACTACCGTAGTACCGGTATACCGTGCAACCCTAGTCTTAAGTACTCCTCTCTGTGCCAATCACAACAGACTTGGCCTGCTGACCAATCAGAGCAGAGTAGGCTTATGGAAGGAAGGGGTTTACAGACATTACACTCAAAGCTGCTCCAACTAACCGTTTCGAAATCATTGATGAATGACTCTATGTATAAAATTATAATGTTTTCTGACCTTAGATGCATTTAAACTTTTTGTAGAGGACTCCAATAACACTATTAGGACATTTTACAAAAAAAAAAAACATATGACCTGCTCTTTAATGTGTGAGTGATTCCAACCTTATTCACAGTGCCAAAGACTCCGTAGCCCAGAAGTTTGCCCTTTCGCAGCTCTTGTGGTTTTAGGATGCGAGCATGCACTTTTGTCCCCTTCTCTCCTGGATCCAGCGGCTCCATGCTCTGTGTGGAGACAGGAGAAAATTTGCATTATACAGTATTAATAACCAAGAAAGTACAGTGGCCATCAACAGTTTTTAGACACTATGACCTTTGTTCATCTTCAGAACACAAATTAAGAGATTTTTGATGAAACAAGAATTCAAGGCCCAAAAAGACAGTACATTTGTTTTCTTTGCGCACAAAAAGTATTCTTCTGATAGCTTTATAAAATTACGGTTGAATCACTGATGTCACATGGAATATTTTAACAATGTCCTTGAATTTCTTTCTTGGCCTTGAACATGGTAGTTGTGTTGCTGTCTATGCAGGGTCAGAAAGCTCTCGGATTTCATCAAAAATATCTTAATTTGTGTTTCAAAGATGAACTAAAGTTTTATGCGTTTAGAACGACATGAGGGTGAGTAATTAATGACAGAATTTTTATTTTTGGGTGAGCTACGCCTTAAACAAATGAAACCTTATTGTAAAATGTTACAAAATCTTACTGATTTATTATATAGATTGTAAAGATAAATCACTGTGTTTAGAAATGCAAGGAACCTTATTTTTACCTTCATGTGGGTGAAAAAAAGAGGATTATATTTAGGCTTACCTCACCACTCTCCAGGTACCTTCTCAGTGCTCTTTTTCGGCGAATAGCCAGCCCTCTGTGATACAGCATACCAAGCACAAACAGTGCCAGGAGCACGATGATACCAGCAAACACAGCAACTGCTATTCCTGCGATCTGAGAGCTGAGAAGAAGGTGCTTGGTTAAGGAAAACACAATTGATGTTTATATTTGACAACGTCTGTGCTTTCTGATTCTAACCAGAAGAGGGCACTACTAACCTGTTCACAAGTCTGTCAACCTCTATGCAGTTTGTGAGTGCAGGGCCTGTGCATCTGTTGAGGGGACAAAAAATCCACAGAATAATGTTTCATTTCATTTACAGTGTTCTCAGAATGAACAATTGGAACTGACATCTAAAACATGTTCGTTTTAGCGTGACTTACCCTCTTGTGCAGTTGAGGTGACAGGACTTACAATGACCTTCTGAATTCGGATACTTAAATATGGTCTGACCCTTTTCCCCGTTTACTCCATTAGGACAAGTAGAAACACAGTGAGGGCCATCCATCAGGTTCGAACATGCTACACACTGATCAGCACCCTGATCAGCACAAAAAAAAGATGATAAACTTATATGTTATTTATTAGTAAAAACAAATATTCCTGTCACTAAGCACCTGCGCTAAGACAAACATTTCGCTAGAATTTCTTTTATTAAGTCACTGTTAAAAGTCATGTATTGCACAATGAACAGCTCTGAATCAAAGAGCCTGCAAAGCCTGTCTGGCAGGTTACTGTAATCAAGCGAACAAGCAGACATTACACAGAGAGAGATTTTTTTTTACCGTAAAATAGCTTCGTTCACATCATTATCAAAACACCCTCTAGCACTATCATACACAGTACGAAGGATGTGAGAGGTTGATTAAAAATGTGTCAAATAGGCACTGGTAAAAACAAAGACTTGGACATCTTAATGTTTAAGAAAAACAAACCACATGGAACAGGGACAGAATCTAAACTGGGAAAAATCTGAACTATTTTTCTGTAAGCGGGGTAAAAACTACAAGAGGATACGCAGACTGTGTTAATTTATAGACTACAAAAGCTAAAAGCATATGACTTGTGCACAGGAACAGAAACTTGTATCTGACCTTTCAGGTTTTTAAAAACGTTGCTACATGCCTAAAAATGGTTTTACAGACTGATAGATGAAATCTATAATGATGAGCAAGGGAGACAGCCAAAATGTGACAAAATGACTTGAGAGTCAGAATCACTTCAACAAATGAGTCATAATTTCGAACAAATGAGTCATAATTTCAAAATAGTTTCTGAAATGAATATTTAGTACCACATTTGGACCAGTGTTATTTTATTTTATTTTGAATTAGCTTTTATTGTAATATTTTTCAGTTTTCATTTTAATTTTAGTTTGTATTATTTTGTTATGTGGTTTTGTCATTTTTTAATTATTTTTAAATATACATTGGTTAAGTTTATTATTTAATATTTCAATTAATTACCTGAACAAAAATGAGGAATTTTGGCAACTAACTAATAGATTTTTTTCCTGTGTAATATTTTATTTTAGTTTTATTTAAAGGGATAGCTCACTCAAATATTCTGGCATTAATAGGGACCTACGAAATCTGTTTTATTTTTAATAATTCCATAATTTATTTTTTCATGAAAAAAATTCTAGACTCTGCTTTAATGGTTAAATAAAAAAATAAAAAAAATAAAAAACATGTCTACTTAATTGAAATCATGAAACTTACACAATTTAACAGCAATTTATTAAAAGTAAAAAAAAACAAAAAAAACATTATTATGGCCCTATTAAATAAATTATATTAAACTTTTTTTCTCAAATTCAGTTTTATTTTTTACCAAATTCTGTTTTTAATTCATTTTCTGGATTCCATTTTATTACATTTATAACAATATTAAGCATGAATTTATCATTATTTTATTTATGCTATTTCTTTATTTTTTATAGAATTATATAGATGTATTATAGATGTATTTACTTTTTTCTGGTAAATAAATTATGGTAAATATTTTTTTTTCTGGTAAATATTCATTAAAATAATATTTTAATAATAATTTGATTATTAATGATTAGTACTATCCTTCCATTAAGTAATACTTTTCTGTCACAGTTTCTTCAAGTTAAACCAAACTTTTATTTTGACGGGTTGCTGTGAAGACCTTTAAGTTTCTGTTTGTATATGATATGATAATAGTTTTTCTCAAAAGAAACTACAAAATGCAGTTCTAGAGATTGTTTATGTCTTCATATACTCACATATTGAGTATATGAAGGCTCATCCAAAATTTGCCAAATTCCATGAAATTGCACGTTATACAGTAAATTCTGTATGACTGGATTCAGTGATGAGTGAAATCAAGTCATAAAAACAGAATTTACTGTATTACACGGAATGTCACACAATTTGGCAAATTTTGGATGAATAAATCTAAAGTAGGTCAAACTCTCATACTCTTGCAAAAGCGTGTTGAAAACTGGCACGGAAGAAAGTAAATTGTTGAATAAAGGCATTATTTTTGTTTTCTATGCACACAAAAAGTATTCTCGTAGCTTCATAAAATAAGGGTTTAACCACTGATGTCACACGGACTATTTTAACAATGTCCTCACTACCTTTCTGGGTCTTAAACGTGTCAGTTACGATTTTCTCTCGGATTTCATCAAAATTATCTGAATTAAGATGAATTAAGGTCTTGGAACGACATGAAGCTGAGTAAACAATGACGGAATTTTCCTTTTTGGGTGAACCATCCCATTAAATGAATGAAAGTAACACTGAAATTGGCCCCGTGGATAGCTAAAGCAAAATTAAAGAAAGAAAAGTCTAAGTAAAAGTGTTGCATACTTTTCCTCTGCATGTTTGTTTCCCATTTTGGGGTAAACACTCTGGGTGACAAGCAAGGCACTCTCCATTCGATGCTGCAAACTCCCGTTGCTCTCTGTGGATACACACAGTCCTTTAGACACTGACCCAACTTTCAATAAACAAGAAATCTACCAAGCACACTCACCCAAAGTAGAGGTTGCAGTGGGATACACAGGTGCCGTGCCGACTATGGTTTCTGCACGACAAACACTGCTCAGGCCCTGGGCCCCAACATCCTGCGTCTGAGCACAGTGGGTCGCACACATGGCCCTCTTCCTCTGTTTACATGAACACAGACATGCAGAGCAAAAGATTGTTTGTGCAAAAGCTAACGATGGACAGCAAAATAATAACATACATATGTGAAACAAGCAGTTAGAGGGGAACTTAATTTACCACACTTGATCTGGGGTTTGTTGTCCTTGATGTCATTATCACGGTTACCGGTGACAATCTGTCTCCAGTCGACGGTGTGATGGTAGCACAGGTTTTTATTTTGAGTGATGTACACACTGCCATCGCTGATCTCACGCAAGGAACGCAGTCCCAGAGACGTAAGGGAGGGAATCTTCATTACCAACAAAGAGAAGGGCCTAATGAGGAAGAAATGAATGAGAAACTGGAGCATAAAAGGAAGAACGAACGAAGGAGGAGACAGATCCACAGTAATTTCCCTTGAGAAATTATAGGCAACTGTGTCAGATCACAAATAAAAGCATATGAACGATCCATGACCCTCATTTAATGTCAGTTTGAGTATGTGCTCATACATGCCCCTATTATCCTCACGGAAACATTTCACAACCCGACAGGAATACTGTCGTCATTACTTGGAACCCACAGCAGTATCAAGACAATGTTTGTGCATGTGACTGAGAAAAAGAGCAGTACAGAAATACCAGTTTTCAGAGGGTTAGTTTGGCAGGTTGCAGGGAGTACATACCTCTTGGGACTGCGGGACAGATATAAGCGCATGTGGAGAATGAGGGGAGTAACATACAAAACACAGGGAACACAAAAAAACAATGGTGAGATGCATGCACAATGTTAAACTCTGCAGGATTAAAAAAAGCATTAAAACATTTAGTGGGGATACAAGCATTTAAGATTCAAGATTTAATAAACATGGGATGTGACTGGGATACGACACAAAAAATAATGACAGATGTGCTACATATGTACACACACACACACACACACACACACACACACACACACACACACACACACACACACACACACACACACACACACACACACACACACACACACACACACACAGGGTCCAAAATTACAGTTGATGAATGATGAACTGATGAATGATGTTAAAATTCTGTACTAAATTTCAATTTAATTTAATTTAATTTAATTTAAAGCTTCTGTAAAATTTCGTCTAAACAATTGAAAATAAAATACTAAAACCTAAAATGAATCCTGTTAAATGTAGTCATTTAGCAGATGCTTCTTTCCAAAGAGGACAATAGAAGCAATCAAACCAACAAAAGAGCAATATTATTTAATTACTGTGACAAGTCCTGGTTAGTCTATTATTGTACACATATCAAGGCTTATTTAATAAATAAAAAGAAAGCAAGTAGATAGAATATAAAAAGAATAGACAATCCTAGTGCTAGTGGGTCATTTTTTTTAAGTCTTCAGGCAAATTTAGGCATCAACATTATTACATTTGAGACTGATTTACTGTTTGAGACTGATTTACTTAAGTTACATTAAAGACGCTTTTGTTTCTAGATGTATAAGGTTTCTATTTCAAATAAATGCTATTATTTTAAACTTTCCATCAAAAATGAAGACATTTGTTGGTACAAAATATTCCCAAGAAATGGCCAACATAGGAAAATTAGGTTTTGCTTGATTCAGTATGATGGTCCGAATCTAACTAGACAAATCTTTTTTGCCACACTGATCATAAATTATAAGCAGAAATGACAATTATTTTAATATCTTTTGACCAGTAGGTGGCGCTGTGACGAAACTATTCTTGTGCCCTCAGCCTCATGCCTGTTATAACACATACTAAGTTGGTACAGAATCCGCTAAAGTGTTGTGGCGATATAGCCTCATGCCCGTTTTTGCATAATCTTCTCAAATTTGTTAACACGCTTTATGAAAACAGTTTGGTATATCAAAATGCTTTTAATAACTTTTTGCCTGACAATTTTGGTGAAAACTGGACAAACTGTCTAGGATTTTGCTTTTAGACGGTTCAAAAGTTATTAGCAGAAACATGATTGCAAATTTGGCCTAAAGAGTTTGAGTTAGACATTCCAAATTTGCTGTGGATAATGATGAGACTGTCCTCTATCCGTGTGTCAAATTTCATAAATTTCCCACAAGCGATTTTATAGGATTCTTAAGATTCATTACAATACGTTAAAGCATTTGAAAAATACAGTACTCAGGGTGACACAAATTCGTTAACAAAATGCTTTGAAGATCTTTGGTAAAAGTTGGACAAACTGTCTAAGACAAGTTCTAAGCCAATAAAAAATTCTAAATTACGAAAATCTTGACTGTAAAAATTTAATTTTTGCATTATGCATTCAACTTGGTATAAAATTTTCCTTTTAGACCTTACGGTTCAAAAGTTGTTAGCAGAAACATGAGTCAAAATTTGGCCTGTTGGTGGCGCTAGGAAGTTTGAGTTCAGATTTGCTGTGAATAATGATGAGACTGTCCTCTTTCCATGTGCCAAATTTCATAACTTTCCCACAAGCAATTCCATAAGATTCATAATAATACGCTAAATCATACGTTAAAAACACAGCATTTTACTACAAAATTCTAAAATGGCTGAAATAGGTATGCCTCTCCAAATCTTACAAGATCACTCTTTTTGATTCAAACTGGTCAGAAATTGTAAACAAAAATGTCAAGTTTTTATATCTTTTGACCAGTAGGTGCCTAAACTAATAATGTGTCCACAGGACATGCTTGGTATAACAAGTATCAAGTTTGGTCTGAATCTGCTAAAGCGTTGTGTAGCCTCATGTCCATTTTGTCAAATTCATTAACACACTTTGTGAAAAAGGTCTGGTATATCGAAAAAGCTTTTGATAACTTTCGGACAGAAGGCTCTGAAAATGATCTGAGCCAATTTTGGTGAAAATTGCTAATTAAAAATTGCAAAAATCTTGACTGGAAATTAAATTTTTAGTATGCATTCGACTCGGTATGAGTCAAGGAATCAGAAAATAATTCAGCTTTTAAACCTTATGGTTCAAAAGTTAATAGCAGAAACATGAGTGCAAATTTGGCCTGTTGGTGGCGCTAGAGAGTTTGAGACTCCAAATTTGCTGTGGATAATGATGAGACTGTCCTCTATGTGTGCCAAATTTCATAACTTTACCTAAAATACGCTAAAGCATTTGTAAAAATACAGCAAAATTCGAAATGGTCCACACTCAAAATGGCTGACACAGGTATGCCGCTACAAATCTAATGAGATCACTCTTTTAAATTTTGGTCAAACTGGTCAGAAATTATAAACAAAAATGTCATATTTTTCTTGACCAGTAGGTGCTGAAACTCATAGATATATATACGTAGATGCCTCATTAGCGACTGTTTCTATGGGCCTTTATACATAAGCCGTCCGCCATTTTGCTGCGGTCCACTCGACGTCATTCACCCATAGATCTAAGTAAATCACCATAGTAATCACTGAATATTCGAAATGCCACAGTCCTGCACAGCCGTTGGTCTGCGAACCTACTGTATGGTGAATGACGTCAAGTGGACCGTTCCAAAATGGCGGACGCATCTACGTGCTTGGAGCGGTCCAATGGGGTATCTACGTATATATATCTATGCTGAAACTACTCACGTTTCCTCAGGACATGTGTGTCGAGTTTTGCACAAATTTTGTTATATTCATTAACATGCTTTCCAAAAACGGTTTGATATATCAAAATGCTTTTGATAACTTTGGATCAGCTTCAACAAATAATCTAGGATGAGTTCAAAAAGTAGATTTTTTTGCAAAATTCTAAATTAAAATTTTGGTATGCATTCGACTCGGCCAAATTTCATAACTTTCCCGCAAGCGGTTCTATGGGCTGCCATAAACAAAGTAAACAAGGAACATTTTTTTTTGGGAATAACAATACTGCAGTATATACATTTCCATGGCCAATATGAAACATTCATGACAATTCACCTGTCATTTGCATGTGTGGTAAAAAGTTATTATTGGACCCTGCGGACACACGTAAAACACATACTCTCACACACACCTACACACTCTCAGTCTTACTTGTGTAGAGATCTTCCCTGAATGGTAGTGAGACTGGAGAAAACAGACAGATCGCTGAGTTCATCAGGCCAAGACTGAATGTTCAAAATTCCTACAAATCACACACACACACACACACACACACACACACACCACTGAGTCACAACGTGACGTGCAACGACGTAACAAAAACTACAGCAACAAGAACACAAACAGAGACCATTGAGTTTAAGCCTAAAATAAAGCAGCATACCAGTGATTTCTCTGACAGTGTTAAACACTTTGAGTTTTTCAGGCTCCAGAGGTGGTATGTTATGAAAGACGTCTCTGCAGAATAAGAACAGTGTGAATATTAGGATAAACAATTTCAGTAATGGACTCCCTGTGGCCGCTCATCAATCAGCTCTGTTTATTCATCAGTTAATAATACGTCAAACGCTGTTGAAGACAGATTTGAGAAATAGCCTGTGAATCACATGTAAAGGCCTTATTAAAGCTTCCGATGACACTACGGGGCAAAGGTCTGGAATATAGCACAGACTGTTTATGACACAGTGTTGTTCAGGTCTGAAAGAGTTATCAAAGGAGTGTGCTTATGTGTGTGTCTTACCCTTTGATACCTAAGATCAGAAAATGTAGACTTCCTTGGATCTTGGTACAGTTGATAAAGCTGTCTATGTTATTGGAGTCCACTGTCTGTCTATGACTTGCTCCCGTTCCTTCACATACTACACAAAGAAAGACAAAAAGGGGTCACATGACACCAAATTAACTGTCTCTTATTCAAGACTCATAAGCATGCACTGCATTTAGCTGCTGTGGATCAGAGAATAAAATAATGGTTAGATGGACACTTTACCTTTGGGGCACAGGCCAATGCAAGGTTCACACTGCTTAATGCCATTTTTCTTTTTTTCTTTTTTACCAGGAGGGCAACTACTCACACATGCACTGCCATCCACAATAAAGTGTCCTGAAAAAAAAAAGAGAATAAAAACATCCATTTTACATACTGCACTCTTTATTATGTGTCTTAAGAGAGTTATAGGATTCTATTTTTCTGTAATGTACTTTGTAGACTACCATAATTATATACAGCATTATATATAAACAGTTCTCAAAGAAGAAGTGTATTTTCCATCATTTCTATTAAAATTTACATATACATAAAATTTCTACAAGTAAAATGATTACAACCATAAAAATATATGTATTTTAAGGACATTTTTAAAAGTACAGTAAGTTTCTTTAGTAGAATTTTGTTTTTGTTTTTTTAAATGATAAATATGCATATATTTAAAGTTTTAAATATTTATTTATTTATTTATGTGGCTTTCTGAGTATGCTTTTAATGGGAGGTAAAAGTCTGTTTTCTTTAGCAGATTCTGGTATCTGATATATTTAAAATGACTATAAATAAAAAAATTAAAATGACAAAATACGCATATTTGTTTTTTTATATTTATATGTTTATTTATTTATTTATTTAATGATTTATTTTCTCTTTCTGTGACTTTCTGAATATGATTTTAATAGGAAGTAAAAGTGTGTTTTCTTTAGCAGCCTTCTGGTATTTATGATTTGATTTGTTCACAATGCCTAAGTCAAATAAAAAATATTAAAATATTTTTTTATTAAAATAATTACAATTATAAAATGCAGATTTTTAAAACTTTTTAAAACATTTATTTATTTATGTTTTGCTTAACCTATTTAGGTTTTTGTTACTGTGACTTTCTGAATATGCTTTTAATGGGAAGTAAAAGCCTGTTTTCTTAAACAGAATTTTCTTATATTTGATTTGATTTGTTCACGTTGCTCAAGTCAAATAAAAAATATTTATATATTTAAAATGACTATAATAAATACAATTAAAATGATAAATGTTTTTAAAAATATTTATTTATTTTTGTTTTTAATCATTTATTTAGGTCTTTTTGTTTCTGTGACTTTCTGAATATGCTTTTAATTGAAAGCAAAAGTCTGTTTTCTTTAGTAGACTTTTGGTTTATCCAATTTGATTTATTCATGTTACCCAAGACTACATTGTGGTTTAAAACCATGTATTATCCTGCAATTCCTAAAAATGGCACCAGCCATCTCTCCTGTGTTTTATTTACTCTCCACCGCCAACGCAGGTGGTGTTTGACCAGTGTTAATTGTGGACTCTTCTCCCACAAATTTAATCAAAAAGTACAACAGAGTGAGGGGAGTGGTGTAGCGCCATTCAAATCAGGCGTTTGTTTAAACGTGTCTTGTTTACCAAGTAGTTCATGGTCTTCCATGGATACGTCAGTGCAGTTCTGATGCACTGTCAATGAGGCATATCATCCAAATCTCTTACTGAATGCTCCCAGAGTTCACTCACAGTCCATTTACTAACCTATACATCATTTCCTGCAGGTTTCAAACCTATCTGTAAATTACAAGCCTAGATCTTTATCCCCCCACAGCCACCATTTCCTTAGAAACCGGTTATTTATTTTCCAGTTCATGCTTTAGTAAAAATCTCTTCTGTGCTAAACTGAGTGTAGTGCCTCATAACTTACCGGGACATTTGGGTACGCAGATGGATCCGTACTGATACATGGCTTCAGAGTTGGGCTCCAGCTGAAAGGTCTGTCGGTTATACACCAGAGGCCAAGGGCAGTGAGGGACGCAAGCGCCTGAGTGATTGACATGTCGACAGGCCTGTTGGGAGAGTATCAGAGTCAAAAACCTGAGAAAAGTTTATATTTTATACGGGTTCAGCTGTGTAGCGCTAAAACCCTATTGTAATTGTTAGAATGGGCAAAAATCAGCAATCTCCACGTAAAACTGATCAGGCAGACCAAACCGTAAGTCATAGAGACTGGAAACTTGGAGGGATGGTAGTACTCCCATTATCTACAACATCACCATAGCACATCCCAATCAATCTGATGGGTGGTGTTTAGTATTTAGTATTTTTTGAAAAACCTACTTTTGCAAACTAGTCGGTTTTTTGCCCGATCACGAAACCAGTGCAGGAAGATTCTCTGGAGAGCAAATATTAATAATTGTCAGAAAAAAGTAAAACTTTCGACTCTCCGTTGCAAAGGGACGCCAAAACGTTCGAAAGGGGCAGGGCCACCTTTATTAAAACGCCTATAACTTTTGAGCCTAATGAGATATCTTCGCCAAACTGAATCAGAACACTTATGTAGGAGCTGAATCTGAGGTCACATGAAAAAAGTTGCAGAGGTTGGCCACTTGGTGGCGCTATAAGAAGAAGAAAACATAAAAATAGCCATAACTATGCAACCGTTTGTTCATCTATGTGAAAATCAGAAAGCATGTCCAAAGGTCCAAAGTGCCACAAGCGGCTATAAGGACATTTGGGTGGGGGGATATCGCATTTCCAAGGGTTTTTCACATATACACACAATATTTGTTTCATACGATAAACCTCCTCACAAAAAACTACTTTTGCAAACTAGTCCTAGTTTTTTTTTTTTTCGCTCAATCTGGAAAAAACACTGCAGTACAATTCTCTGTACTCTCTAGGTCAATAATTATCAAAAAAACTTTGAAATTTACCTTTTGGGAAGCTATAACAGGGTCGTTTAGAAAAGGGGCCTGTCCAAATATACCCAAAAGGCTATAAAGCCTAAATGAAAACTTTACCAAACTTGGTGAGCAAATGCGACAGGTGATTCTAAACAATCATGCAAAGTTTTAGGGAGATCAGTTAGAAAACATTATATTTCTATGGTAAATGACCTGGATTTTCCAAAAATGTTGTCATTGATTTAGGTCATTACTGGCTTGATAAATAATATCTTTTATTCATATGTGCCTAAATGCCTTAAAGCGCTTAAACCCTGGTAATCGCTGCTTGCAGCTATATTGTTTTCATTGTATTTGTCTCCTACAACAGATGTGGCAGATCTTGAGAAATAAAATTAGAGCATAATGGCAATAGTGCTAGTACTCACAAAGCAGTCTGTGTCTCTTGGTCCAATGCAGCCTCCAGCACACTCTGTGTGGCAGCACTCATTAGGGTTGGTCCCAAAACAGTGGCCATGACACTGAGGTGCACACACTGTTTTTGTCACTAAAACACACACAGACAAAATACCTTAGTATTGTTGCATATGACTATAGGACAGTTATTAAACAATACAAACTATGCAAAGTATAACATAAGATACACAATAATTCAAAAGTATGGCGTCAGTAATATTTTTTTAGAGAATTTGTGAATCTCAGTTATAAAGTGAATCTCAGTTACTCACATTTTTGGCACTGATCTTTACGTGGACCCCAGCAGAACTCTCCACATGCAGAATCACAGGATGCTATAAGACGCACAGAAAGGTCAAATATGCAAATAAATTAAGTTCATCATAAGGGGTAGTTCATCTCATCATAATTTATTGTCTAATTTAATCTCATGCTTTTCTTTCAATTTATTTTTACATTAACATCATTGCCATTTAAAGGGATAGTTCACACAAAAATGAAACTTCTGTCAATTATTACCCACCCTCATGTCGTTTCAAACCGTAAGACTTTTGTTCATCTTTGGAACACAAATAAAGGTATTTTTAATGAAATCCGAGAGCTTTCTGACCCTGCATAGACAACGCAACTGACATGTTCAGTGCCCAGAAAGGTATCAAGAACATAATTAAAATAGTCTATGCAAGATCAGTGGTTCAATCTTAATTTTATGAAGCTACAAGAATACTTTTTGTGCACAAAGAAAACAAAAATAATGACTTTATTCAACAATTTCTTCTCTTCCGTATCAGTCTTCAAGTTGCGTTCAGGAGAGTACCTCGACGCATGCGTTGTCTTGTGAATGCACAATGAAGACTGTTCAAACTGTTATTTTTGTTGTCTTTGCGCACAAAAACTATTCTCGTAGCTTTATAAAATTACAGCTGAAGCACTGATGTTACATGGACTATTTTACCGTTTCTGGGCCTTGAACGTGTCAGTTGTGTTGCTGTCTATGCAGGGTCAGAAAGCTCTCGGATATTATCAAACATATCTTAATTTGTTTTCCGAAGATGAATGAAGGTCTTACGTAATTCAGTGAAACACATCTATTACACACTGTCAATCAATAACCACCAAATCAATGGTGGTTATTGATGTACAAACCTTTTTTTCCATTATTCTGGTTCTGGATGCGAGCGTCACTGTCTCTTACAATGTCCCGCCAGTTGATCCATGGAGCATAACTGAGATTCCTGTTATGGACAATCTGCACTCCACCTTCCAAGATCTCTGCAGACACAAAGAAGAAAGTCTGATTCATTTAAGGCAGAACATGTGATGTATAGAGGGGGAACAAACACCTATTTGCACTTCTGCTTGTCTAAAGTATTGTCTATTAACTGTACTATATTGAGCGTGACGAGCTATTTCAAATTTCAGTTTACTGTCAAGACTTCAAGAGACGAAACTACTCAGCTAGCACAGAAAACATACAGTATGTGTCCCTTCAGTGCTCCTTATGTCTCAGATGAGTCTGAACAAGTCAAATGGTACAATTTGAATGATGTGACCTACAAAATACACAGACACTTCTGCCAAAGCTCAAGCTCTTTTGAGAGTCTGTCTGTATAGCATTCTGCTCTACTGAGTGACAAGGGTGTGCCAGTGCTACACTATGCAAATGTACCAGATTTCTAAACACTCCTACACATTTCCGCAAATCACTGATATCAAATCAAACTGTGACATCCATTTGTTTTGATAAGGTAGCTTTACAGGACATGGGTCATAAATGCTACACAGAAAGGAATGATCAGAGGAAGCATTTATGATACAAATGATAAAAGCTATCTCTTCCACATGGCAAAAGTGATTATTAGATTATGTTTAAAAAAATAATTTTTAATTTAGTGTGCTACTTGTTCTTTCTTTGTCATTTGAGAAATGTAGCAGTTTCTGAGTGAAAATTGTTTCAAAATTATTCAAACACCAACATTTAAACTTTTTTTTCAGTGTGCGTTTAAATTTGTGTCCCATTCACAACCAGTAAGTGGCATTTTGTTGATCCCTAGATTTGTGTTTCTGTAGAGACACGTTTCATGTTCAATTTGGACAAATGACTCACCTCTGGAAACTCAATTTGACATCTGTCACTTTTCCTCTTTTAGGAAATTTCCTTCACTAAGCGTTTTTAGAGTCTCCTCACCTGTGAGGTTGGTGAGGCCCAGATCTTCCAGATCACTGTTATGGAGGACAGAAAGGGCCCATTCCTTCTCATACAGGCTGCTACCACGAATCACTCTGAGTTGGTCAAGTGGCAACCTGCTGAACTGGTTCATAGCAATGAGGATGTAGCCTGTGACCTCTCGGATACTCTGAAAGAAAAGCATAAGATAGGAATTTTATCTTATGACCAAATCAACCATTATATTCAGTGCCTCTTTTTTTCACATTTTGTTATGTTGCTACCTTATGTTAATATTCTTTAAATTACATTCTTTTCCACATCAATCTACACTTTATACACCATAATGGCAAAGCAAAAACACAGGTTTTAACATCTTTGCAAATATATTAAAAATAAAAAACTTAAATGATTCCAATGCATAAGTATTCATACCCTTATATGGGACAGTTGAAATCTAGCTCAGGAGCATTTATATTGCTTGTAGATGTTACCACACTTCAAGAGAAGTTAATCTGTGGCAAAGTCAATTGAATGGGTATGATTTGGAAAGGCACGTCTTAACGAAAGGTCTAATAGCTGAAAATGAATATCAAAGCAAAGACCAAGATGTTAAAAAAAACTGCCTTTAGAGCTCAGAAAAAAGACTGCATCAAGCCACACATCTGGGGAGGAGTTCAGAAAACATTCTGATGCATTAAAGGTTCATAGAAGCATGAAGTCTCCATTACCCTTAATGGAAGAAGTTTGAAACAACCAGGACTCTGCCTAGAGTGGTGACCAAGAACAGGATGGTCACTCTTGTTGAGCTCCATGATCATATGGGAAGATAGGAGAAACTAGGAGAAATATCACTGCAACACTCCACAGATCTGGGCTTTATGGTGGTGTGGCAAGACTCAATTCTCTCCTCAGTGAAGACACATTAAAACACACTTGGAATTTGCAAAAAAGCACCTAAAGGACCCTCAGACTGTGAGAAGATTCTGTGGTCTGATGAACCTCAATTCCAAGCATCATGGTTGAAGGAAACCAGGCACTGCTCATCACCTGCAGAGTACCATCCTAAAAGTAAAGTGTGCTGGTAGCAGCCTCATGCTGTGCAGCTGATTTTCAGTAGCAGGGACTGAGGGATTCGTCAGAGTAGAAGGAAAGCTCAATGCACCAAAATACTGAGAAAGCCTTAATAAAAAAACAGTCCAAAGCATTCAGAACCTCAGACTGGGCAGAAGGTTCACCTTCCAACAGGGGGGGTTGGGGGCAGAGGAGAAGAACGATTGGCAGACTTGAGGCTGTAAAGGTGATTCAGCTAATTAATACTTATTAATACTTATGCAATGTTCCTATTTCTATTTCAATTTTTTTTTTTTTTTAAATACATTTACAAAGTTGTGACAGTTCTGTTTTTACTTTGTCAATATGGTGTACAGATTATAGATTGATGTGGAAAAAAAGTAATTTAAAGCAGTTTAACATAAGGCAGAAACAACAAAACATGAAAAGGAAAATTAAGGGGTATGAATACTTTCGCAAAGCACTGTATGTATACAAAAAAATCTCTTACACCAAGAAAGGAGAAGTCGAGGTCACTCTCCATCTGTGCGATCTCAAGATTGCCCATGACGATCTCACATCCTGTGTAACGCTCCTTCAGGTTGTTGTAATGTTGTGCAGGGGTGCCTGTGGAGCTCAGAGCATTTTTGGTGCCCGTGCAAACTAGTGGGAAAAGAGAATAATTAGATTTAAAATGTGCTGTATCATTTGAATAGAAATTCAGAACTTATATTGTGTGTATTTTTACTTTTTGTAAAAAGATATAATGCTTTGATTCAGCTGAACCAGTGAACCAGTTTAATACTTTGTGTTTTAAACATTATTGTCATTGTACTGCTCAATTGCCTGCATGACTGCAGACATATTAAGTAGTACATAACCCAGAATACTTCTTTGTGATAACCCATTTAAATATACAGCGAATTACTGATCAATTTAATAATTTGTTTGATCATCTATTTATAAATAGCACAAAAATGTATGAGACTGTTCTTGCGAGATGCAGAAGTAACCTCTGTACACAAATATAGCCCTTTTGAAGTGGCCACTTCCACACAAGGCATCCACTCACAGCGTACACAAAGACTTCATGCAGTGGCCGCAACACAAGGTCATTAACATAATGAGGGCAAAGTCAGAGGTCGCCAAGATGCTGCAGGTCAGCATGTAGTACAAGACAACTGAAAGTTCCCAAACAGACTTAAAAAGAGCAGAACATAATAGTGGGAAACAGCTTCAGACAGAGATGGAATCTAGGGTTATTAGCCCGAGGTGACAGAGAGACATGACAACTGATAGAAAAGTCTCTCTCTTGCTCTCTCTCCCTTCACCCCAACCATAAAATACACAAGGGTCTCCATGACTCTTAAGCCATAACTCTTGCAGTGCATCAGCAGAGAGGCATTACAGAAGACTGTTTACCATGAGCACATTACTTAAAAGAGTAGTTTATGCAAAAATTAAAATTCTGTCATTGATAATTGTTGTTTCAAACCCGCAAGACCTTCGTTCATCTTCAAAAACACAAATTAAAATATTTTTGATAAAATCTGAAAGCTTTCTGTCCCTGCATAGACAGCAACACAACTAGCACGTTCAAGGCCCAGAAAGGTTGTAAGGACATCGTTAAAATAGTCCATGTGACATCAGTGGTTCGACTGTAATGTTATAAAGCTACAAGAATACTTTTTGTGTGCAAAGAAAACTATATATAATAATGACTTTATTTAACAATTTTCAAGACTTTGACGTGTTCACGAGTGGGAAAGAAATTGTTGAATAAAGTCATTATTTTTGTTTTATTTGTGCACAAATGAAGTATTCTAATAGCTTGATAAAATTAAGGTTCACATGGACTATTTTAACAATGTCCTTACTACCTTTCTGGGCCTTGAACATGTCAGTTGCATTGCTGTATATCATACTGTATGCAGGGTCAAACATATCTTAATTTGTGTTCTGAAGATAAACAAAGGTCTTATGAGTTTTGAATGACATGAGGGTGAGTATATGTCTATAGAAATACACTGAGAATAAAAGCCATCCAGCTAAAGGCCTGATCACACCAAGAACGATATCTATAAAGATAATTATAACAATAACTGCAGTTTTGTCATTTGTAGCTTTAAATACTCAAGCTCTTTAAACTGGATTCTGATTGGTTGTCATTGGTTATCATTATAATTAATGTCGGTGGAATTTACGTGCATAGAACTTAAAGGTCCATTGAAGTACTTTGAAACACACACCATTATTCTACGTGTTGACTGAATTTCAACTGAAACAGGAAGACAGGGCGGGACATATCAAGCAGTCCTGCCCCTTTTTCAAATAGCTAATAGCATTTAGTTTATATCACAGCTTGGGCCAGAGCCATTAAGTCCATTTGACAGTGTATGGCAGCCACAATCTTATCCATATCACTATAAAATATAGTATTCTGTGTAGAATTCAAATGGGTCAGATATGTTTTATAGTCTACGCCGACTTGCGCATAAGGTTTTGTGCTATCGTCTCTCTGGACTGGAGCAGATTGCATGCACACTTCAGTCGTTTGTGTGATACAGTGAAAAACCAGACTTTTTTTTCCCAATGGAAAGGATATATACACTGTCTGAATCATTCCCTATCCCTTACATAGTGCACAACGTGATATTCACCAAACAGAAAATACTAACTCTTTAAGCATGTGACAATTTCAGCCACAGCTTAAGCATCTATTTAAAGTGTAGGGGGCGGGACACTTCAAAGTCTAGAGAGCATTTGATTGGACAGAAAGTCTGATGAGAAGCTGAAGTGCGATGTGATGTCATCAAAATCGTTGATCCATATTGGTGAAAGTTAGAAAGTGTAAATTTGAATGCTTCAATCTTGTAATTGCGAATTTTGTCATTATTTTGAAACACACTAACTTATAGATATCCTTAAGGCTAAAATACTCAGAATAAAAGCCAAAAAATCTTTAGCACTTTTATGTTCTAGGAATGTTTTCCTAACAATTCCATAAAGTTAAATGAAGACAATACTATTTTAGAAAGTTCGGTGAAGGTTTAAACATCCAGTTTTTTTATGTTTTAAGAACATTCTTTCTTGGTTATAGAAATATTCTGAAAAACATGTCAAATTTGTATCGTTGTTGAAGCACCCAAATTCATAAACTCCTCTGTACAGATCTTATGTGAGCTACATTTGCTGTTGAGCAAGTTTTGCTCTAAAAAGCCGAAACAAACTAACCCTGAGAAAATGGCATCAAAGTTTTTTTTTATTGAATTTAGATTGATTTGATACCAGTTCCCGTGTTTTCTCGGAATCTGAGTCAAACCTGTCCATCACAACACAGATCAAAGAGAGCAGATTTCTTAACTCAATTTTACAGCATTTTGCCTTCGTACAGCAGTGCAAATCAGCCCTTAGAGGTGGAACGAGCCGGCCACAAATATGTCAAATGGGGCGTGAGTTTAACTTGGAATATTTCTTTAAGAGCAGAAGGACTTGAAAATGACATTGTAAAACAAACACAGCAAGTTCTGGCTGGTGAACCTGCTTGCGTACGCATTCAATAAACCCATCCATCACAGCGTTGCTATAAAATATTAATTGTGCGCAAAGAACACTCGGGAAGAACCAAAAAAAAGCAAAATCTTTAAATGTTGGGAGCAGGCAACTGCCTGAGAGCCAAGAGAGCCTGGTGTGCACTGTGGGTGTATTTTGCGAGGGGTTAAACGGTATATTCCCGAGACTGGCAGAGTGTAATGCTCAGCTGCATGTCTGGGGCCTTAGGCTGTATCTGGCTATGAGATCTAGAGAGGCATTATTAATGAACAAAGCACAGTATTGTCACTTAGCTATAAATGTGTGGCTCTGTTAATGTGTAGCTGTGATTGACAGTGGTTCTGTGTGTGTGTGTGCATGCAGAGCTGAGATCATACAACCAGACAATAGGATGAGTGTGAGCGTAGTACTCTATCAAGAGGAGGGGGAGTCCGGAGAGGGGGACATGAGGACATAATCTAAGAGTGGCCGCTGTCCTCTACACTGCTCCATTCTATATGTTACTGCATCCCAAAATATATATAACCACACCACTGACAGAATTTACAACTACAGCAGTCAAACGCACTCGCCTGCCGTCTAATGGAATGAGGCTGGAGGGGACGAGTTATAGTAGCATGTGTTCTGGGAATGCATAAAAATGTGCTGCTTACAGGAAGTGCTGTCACATGTTTTTTTTTAGTTCTGCTTGAATCTGCATGCAAATTCTGCATGTTTGTCTTAGATAAAAGATCAAATTCACAATGAATGCACTTTGTAAACATTAAATGGCACTATATAAACATGGACTTTTATTTTAAGTTTCTGCAATATAAGTTATATATTGGCTCAAGTGGTTTTATCAGTCAAGTTTGAATGTTATCTAGCACAGTTTATCGGGACCATATCGGTTATCAAACAATAAAGGGATTTTTGATTGGTAGCGGTTGATGTTGGGTATTTATTTACCAATATTGGACATTTAATTGTAGATGCTTGTGTGCATATTCTTACATTTTAATGCATTCAAAATGTACATACTATAAAATTTTTTGTATTTCTGAGTCAGGTATAGGGGGTCGACCAATTATCGAGTTGGCCGATTATCGGCACCGATATTCAACATTTTTAGGCTTATCGGTTTTCAAAACTTTTTTGCCAATAAAATTATTTGAAAGCATTTAAATATATTCTGACATTGATTTTTATTTTTACTCCAGACGTATACACTAAGAGTCAAAAGTTTTTGAACAGTAAGATTTTTTATATTTTTTAAAGAAGTCTCTTCTGGTCACCAAGCCTGCATTTATTTGATCCAAAATACTGCAAAAGCACTAATACTGTGAAATATTTTTACTATTTAAAATAACTGCTTTCTATTTGAATATATATTTCAAATCTAATTTATTCCTGTGATCAAAGCTACATTTTCAGCATTATTACTCCAGTCTTCAGTGTCACATGATCCTTAAGAAATCATTCTATTATGCTGATTTGCTGTTCAAGAAACATTTTTAATTATTATTATCAATATTTAGAACGGTTGAGCTCATTTCCAAAGAACAGCTTTTATCTGAAATAAAAAGCTTCTGTAACATTATACACGACTACACCATTTAAAAGCTTGGAGTCAGTATAATTTCTTTATTTTTGGGGGGGAAAAGAAATTATAGAAATTAATACTTTTATTTAGCAAGGATGCTTTAAATTGATCAAGTGATGATAAAGACATAATGTCGCAAAAGATTTCTATTTCAGATAAATGCTTTTCTTCTGAACTTTCTCTTCATCAATGAAACCTGAAAAAAAGTCTACTCAGCTGTTTTCAACATAACAATAATAGTTTTTGATCAGCAAATCAGAATGATTTCTGAAGGATCATGTGACTGGAGTAATGATGCTAAAAAAAATCAGCTTTGCAATCATAGGAATAAATTACATTTTAAAATATATTCAAATTGAAAACAGTTATTTTAAATAGCAAATATATTTCAGCATTTTACAGTTTTTGCTGGATCAAATAAATGCAGGCTTGGTGATCAGAAGAGACTTCTTTAAAAACATAAAAAATGTTTGACTGGTAGTGTATATCGGTTCAAAATATCGGTTATCGGTCTAATTGACCTGTAATAATAATTAGTATCTGCATTGGTCCTGAAAAACACATTGGTTATAAAGTCAGAATTGCGAGACAAACTCAAAATTTGGAGAAATAAAGTAAGAATTGTAAGATATAAACTCACAATTCTGACAACCTATCAGTCTTTTTCCCCTCTTAAAGGAATAGTTCACTTTCAGAACAAAAATTTACAGATAATGTACTCACCCCCTTGTCATTCAAGATGTTCATGTCTTTCTTTCTTCAGTCGTAAAGAAATAATGTTTTTTGAGGAAAACATTTCAGGATTTCTCTCCATATAATGGACTTCAATGGTGCCCCCGAGTTTGAACTTCCAAAACGCAGTTTAAATGCAGCTTCAAAGGGCTCTAAACGATCCCAGCCGAGGAAGATGGGTCTTATCTAGCAAAACGATCGGTTATTTTCCACAAACATTTACAATTTATATACTTTTTAATCTCTACACAGAGCTAGACAAGACGAGAATTTGAGGTTAAAAAGTATAGAAATAGTATTTTTTTTAGAAAATAACTGATCGTTTTGCTAGATAAGACTCTTCTTTCCTTTGAAGCTGCATTTTGGAAGTTCAAACTCGGGGCACCATAGAAGTCCATTATATAGAGACAAATCCTGAAATGTTTTCCTCAAAAAACATGATTTCCTTACGACTGAAGAAAGAAAGACATGAACATCTTGGATGACAAGGGGATGTGTACATTATCTGTAAATATTTGTTCTGAAAGTGAACTACTCCTTTAAAATTGGACTTTATAACTCACAATTGAGAATTTATATCTCACAATTCTGGGAAAAAAAAGTCCGAATTGCAAGATACAACTCGCAATTAAGAAAAAAGTCAGAATTTTGACTTTATATCTCGCAATTCTGACTTTTTAACAAGCAATTGCGAGTTTATATCACACAATTCTGAAAAAGAGTCAGAATTATGAGATTAAAAGACGCAATTATCTTTGGTTTTTGGTTTTTATACAGGGGCGGAAAAATACTTTTTTCCTCTGTCTCTCTTTTTTAAATCTAAAAAAAAATTTAATGAAATGATGTGCTTGGCCCATTTGCAAACTTTTTTTTTTTTTTTTTTTTACTAAAAACTATGCCTTTTTTATTTTATTTTATTTTATCTCTTCCAGGTCAAAAAACATTACAGCAGAGACTTAACTCTTTCAGAGCACTTTTTCCTAAAGAGCTTTTTTGTCTTTACTTTCTTCAAAATCAGTAGTTATCCATATTTCATCCATATTACTGTACATTATAATACTGTGATGCCTAAATTCTCTTAAGCATCACAACATGGCTAATATAATTATTATTTTAGACAAATTAGTACATAGCAATACCCCCAGTGTTAAACCAACACTTCCATTGTATATAATGATATAATTCTCACACAGTGTTAAAAAAGTTTCTCTTTCTTTCAGTGATTCAGTTTGTTAACAGCAGGTGTTCTTCATTAATGCCCAATCATCACTCAGTTAATCAACTAATTATCTCATTAACCTTTCAACGCTTCAGTGTTACTTTTTAACACTATGAGTGAGAATTATATAAACACTGGGAGTGTTAGTTTAAGGGTTTTACTGTGTAGAGGTTTTTAATATTTACCTGCCACACCATTACATTGCCCAAAATTTTAATCAGTGCATCCCTATTATCTATCCAGTATGATGAAATGATATCGGAGAAACACCCTAAATTAAAAGTTATGCAGACGTGCACGTGTAAAGGTGTACACACCCACATGACTTGTACATATTTGCTGTTGCACCAGGTATTGTCTAGATAGCATATGCATATTCATATCCACACACACACACACACACACACACACACACACACACACACACACACACACACACACACACACACACACACACACACACACACACACACACACACACACACACACACACACACACACACACAAATGTCTGGATGCTAATAATGCGAAGATTTATGGAGTCCTGTTCATTCACACACGTAATCTTAAGTCAACAGCACCACAGATAGAGAGCAGAGGCCTCTATGGAACATACAATACAATCCAGCAGGGAACAATGATTATAGTTCAAAGAGCATTAACAGCTTAGAGTCAGGGCGGGGAATGAGCAAGTATGACAGGCAGAACAAGAGACAAAAAAAAAAAAAAAGGCGAATGGAAGAATTCATGAGGGAAAGGAAAGATAGATTATTAGACCAACGGAGAACAAAAGTGAAAATAGTACTGGTGTCAAACTGAAATAAGAGCCAGCATGAGACAAAAAGGACATTTTCTAAAACACACATCCACACCTATTTACGTCAACTTCTGCAAGTACAGACTGCTCCAAATCAGAGGCCATTACTCTTAGCGGTTAGTGGGACGTATGCATAGTTTCTGTCTTTATCTGTTTAATATGCATTTCACTTTTAAAACAAAGAGGATTTGCTTATACACACACACACACACATATACAGGATCTTAATATTTGATATTGCACCAACAAGCTTTTATTAGCTCAGTGCAGATGTCAACCTTTCAAAACCTTCTCAGTCCTCTTCTCACCAGAAGGAAAGGGTGATTACATTATTAACTTTGTACAGTCCTTCCTATCAAACCTCTTGTGTGCTTAAAAGAGGTTGAACTTTGGAGTTGTGGTTGTAAAGGAGTTATTAAAGAGTGGTTTATGATATGGCACTATAGTCCCCCACGCCTTATTCTGTTCTGTTCAGTGACGTAATGAGATTGGCGGCAAAAGTTTGGGAGGTTGGGATTGGCTATCACAGGAATCACAGTTGGTAAAGCTAACATTCTGTGGAAAAATAGCTATGGAGGAAAAAAGGAGCTTTGTGCCCTGAAGCTGTTTAAGTAGAAGCTGGTTTAATTATTTCAAGAGTGTCAATATATCAAGCCACATGACTCACAACCATGCTACACTTTATAGCTGAGGGTAATTCAAATGAGCAAGCATGCATTTTCCTTTTATTATTATTATTACTACTCAGTATCCGAAAGGCTACTGTAAAGCCACAGAAGCCATTGTTCCACATGTTCTGCTAATTAATGTTTAAGCACTCACACACACGTCTCAAATCATTCATACACACTTGCTAGTTCTGATCACTCAAAAACAAAATGTGTTCATTGAAAGGTGCTTCAGGGAACCCAAAAATGCAGAAAAATGGTTCTTTAAAAAAGTGTTCACTGAAAGCTGCTTAAGGGAACCTAAAAATGCAGACAAGAAAAAGTATTCACTAAAATGTCTATAAGGGAACCCAACATGCACAAAATTTTCTTTTTTATTATTAAAGATGCAGAAAAAAATAGTTTTTTAAAAAAGTGTTCAATGAAAGGTGCTTTAGGGAACCTTAAAATGCACAAAAGGTTCTTCTTTATTAGTAAATATGCAGAAAAAAAGTTCTTTTTTAAAAAAGTGTTCACTGAAAGGTGCTTCAGGGAACCCAAAATGCACAAAATGTACTTCTTTATGATTAAATATGCAGAAAAAATGGTCCTTTCAAAAAAAAAGTGTTAACTAAAAGGTGCTTCAGGGAACCCAAAACGCACAAAAGGTTCTTCTTTTTATGATTAAAAATGAAGAAAAATGGTTCTTTAAAAATAGTGTTCCCTAAAAGGTGCACAAAATGTTTTTTTTTATGATTAAAAATGCAGAAAAAATGTTTCTTTAAATAAAAAGTGCTAACTAAAAGGTGCTTAGGGAACCCAAAATGTTCTTCTTTTTATGAAGAAAAATGTTTCTTTAAAAAAAGTGTTCCCTAAAAGGTGCACAAAAGGTTCCTCTTTATGATTCAAAATGCAGAAAAATGTTTCTTTAAATAAAAAAGTGTTAACTAAAAGGTGCTTCAGGGAACCCAAAATGCACAAAAAGTTCTTCTTTATTATTAAATATGCAGAAAAAATGGCTCTTTCAAAAAAGTGCTAACTAAAAGGTGCTTCAGGGAACCCAAATTACACAAAAGGTTCTTCTTTTTATGATTAAAAATGCAGAAAACATGGTTCTTTAAATAAAAAAGTGTTAACTAAAAGGTGCTTCAGGGAACCCAAAACGCACAAAAGGTTCTTCTTTTTATGATTAAAAATGAAGAAAATGGTTCTTTTAAAAAAGTGTTCCCTAAAAGGTGCACAAAAGGTTCTTCTTTATGATTAAAAATGCAGAAAAAACGGTTCTTTAAATAAAAAAGTGCTAACTAAAAGGTGCTTCAGGGAACCCAAAATGCACAAAAGTTTCTTCTTTATTATTGAAAATGCAGGTGAAGTAAATGGTTCTTTTAAAAAGAGTTCACTGCAAGGTGCTTCAGGGAATCCAAAATGGTTCTTTTAAACACTTTCATTTTTTTGCAACATTAAAAAGCTTAGGGTCAGCTGTGGTCAAAGGCGATGTCTAGACAGTTTAAGTGGGTTGTTGACAATTCAAGAAGTGACAGGAAACCCAAAATGCACAAGAGGTTCTTCTTTATGATTAAAAATGCAGACATATTTTGTATTTTTAAAACATGTTCACTGAAATTGCTTCAGGGAAACCAAAACGGTTCTTCTAAACTTTTTGAACCATTTATTTTAAAAGCATAGGATCAGTTGTGGTCAAAGGCTAAGTCTAGAAAGCTCAAGTGGGTTTTTCACATATCAAGAATTGACAGCAGTGTCCTGCACTGTGACATGCTGAACTTCATGCAAAAAATTAGGCCTATATGCCACTTTTATTATTTCTACATCTGTTTTAATGACAACACAGTTGTCATTGTTGTTGTATGCAATTGCCACACGACAGGACTATTCAAATGAGCAGCAAAAAACGTGAAAACGTTCAAACGTGTAAACAATCATAGCACCTGCTTTCCTTTTTACGGATAAATAGTACGTAAACTTAAACTTAAAGTTAATGTCTACGTTATTGGTCAGCTATACCCAGGTACAGATTACTTACAGTTTGCAGGTGGAACAAGTCATTAAATTTAAACAGGTGGAAAGAAGGTTAACCCAGGGGGTATTAATGGGCATAAACCATGACGGGAAAACAAATTACTGTTAATTTTTAAACTCACATGATGAATTGTTAGGCGAGACAATGTTTTCTATAGTAATTCACATGCGTGTTTTTATAACGCTTTTAACAATAACACATATCATTTAAACAAAATTAAAACATGTTAATACCTTCTTCTGTTTGTGAAGTTACTGGCTGAGGTACGCAGAGAAACACGAGCGCGCTGAGCGCGAGCACCTGCTGTCTCATCTCGTCTCGTGAGTGAAGGATCGTCTCGAGCTGGCACGAGCGCCCTCAGACATAACCGCGGAAACCCAGACACCTAGCGCTCCCCTCTCAAGGAAGATGGACAGCCTGTAGATGTGGATGATATTCCAGCGGGGAGAAAAAAAAGTTTTGGCTAAAATAAAACATCCATGAAATTCTTCTATGAATTTTCGGCGGCTGCTCTCCCGGTTGAATAATCCCTGATCCCTGTCAAATAATCCGCGTTGTGTCTAAAATTAAGAAGAAGTTCCGTTTTGCAGTAGCACCTTTTCCCATTGGATTGTCCCACTTAGTCAACGGACAATAAACTATTTACTAGGCTAAAACGAGATTAGCAGAGTGAGAAGGAAAGTTGAAGGTATGACGCAGGCTCACCACTCCCTGAGTGTACACTTATGATGTTCACATTTGGATTGGCCCGATAGAGCGCTGCTATTTACCAATCACTGCATGAACACTCCGCTTCTCCACCCTTCAGAAACTAGAGCAACAGCCCGTGACTCACAAACTGATGGGCGATTCTTCATGAAGTGATGAGCTGCAATTACAAGTGCACCTTTGCAATCCTGAAGGGATAAAGCTTTCATTATATTTTGTTGAAATCACGTCCTGGCATAGGGCTCATAAACAGGTAATTTCTACACCTTGAATTAGTTTAATGGATTTTCATATTGTGTGTGTGATAGGCTAGTAATAAACCACATACTTGCAAACAGATAAAATAGATTGTTTATGAATTTAAATGGTTTACCGGTTTTAATAATAAAAATAATGGGAGGCTGATACGAAGATAAATAAATAAAAAAACGCATCAAATCTTTTTCTTTTTCATAGGCTATTTACTGAAAAGTGTGCACGAAGTATACGACGTTCTCACTATATATATAATTTGAAATATGATTAATTTTAGCTATAGCCTACACATTTTTCTTCCCGTAAGAGTGGGCGTGACCATTTGTACATTTTATGGGTCTGGCTTCCCATCTCATCCACATCCAGCTATTTTAAGCTACAAAACAGCTCGTTTTGCTGAGTGATATTGCAAATTGGCATGTTTTACCATATTATTTTAATGTATTATCTTCATTATGAACACACTAGTTTGTAGTGCAAACAGTTTTGCTGTTTACTGCACGTTGTTATTCTTCTGGTTATTTCCTTATAGCGGCTAGACGGAAGTCTCACCCATTATTATTATTCATGTCGTGATTAAAACTTGCCGCCTATGATAGAAAATATGACAGCGAAGGCTATATTTACATTAGTTTATATTTTATATGAAGACTGTATAACGACTAAAATAATTTAAACAATTTTATCATTTTAAAATTCACCTTATTAGAACATTACCAATTTTTTTCCTGCACATTTTTACATTTTTTTATTTATTTATTTAATACTCGTCTATTCTAGAGGACAGAAACGTTCCCCTCCTTACTGGAGAAATCGCACATTTGCATACCCACTAAACAGCTTCCTTCAGGACATATAGTTATGCTAATTATATAGGGTTGAGTGGTAATAATTCTACAGGTATCGCACAGAAGCTCCAGTCAGGCTCTTGTCAGAGTCCTGCAGTTTTATGAGCGGGTTGTCATCCGCAGAGGGTCTTGCATGGCTTTCTTGTTCACAGTGAAGAGCATTATTGTACTCGTGCCATGTCGACTGCTTAATCCCCCTATTGATGCATATAGACCGAGCTATCACAATAGGCACATTGTCAAGGGGTTTGGTGACTTCTGAACCCGCAGCAGAACATGCCTGATCTCAACAGACCGTCCACTGTACAGTGGTAAACACGCACATCTGAGAGAAGAGCAAAGCTTCATTATGAGTTTACAGTTATGATGACAGCTACTGGATGACTCGTAGTTTTCTTAGGTGACAGGAAAATCTGGTTTCATGGTGCTCATTTTCAGCTTTTTTCATGTATTTACCCAGACATGTAGGCTACTTTTTGTCTTTGCATTGATGGATTTAGGGATTATTTTTGTTAAACTGTTCTTGTCATATTGTGATTTTATACAGTAAAGAACGCTTACTCTCTGTTCTCTAGAATGTAAAGACACTTTTGAGACCTCTACTGGTATCACAAAATATTACAGGCACTGTTATTTGTTAACATTAGTTAATGCATTAACTAACATGAATGAACAATGAACAATACATTACATATTATTAAACTTTGTTAAAAATAATGAATACTGTTCATTGTTCATGTTAGTTCACAGTGCATTAACTAATGTTAACAAACGCAACTTGTGATTTTAATGATGCATTCGTAAATAGTGAAATTAACATTAACTGGGATTAATAAATGCTGTAGAAGTATTGTTCATTTTTAGTTCACGTTTACAAATGTAGTTAACTAATGAACCTTATTGTAAACTGTTACCAGTACTTTTATTTAGCACAGACGTATTAAATTGATCAAAAGTGACAGTAAAGCCATTTGTAAAAAATACATACATACATAAATAGTTAAATATTTAAGTAAATTAATGAATAAATAAGTAAATACATAAATTAAAAAATAAACACTATTTAAAAATTTCTATTCATCAGTCAATAAATAATGAATAAATAAACATGTTAATAATAATACACTGTTATTTAAACATTTCTATTCATCAGTCAATAAATCAATGAATAAATAAGAAAATATAAATAAAGTAAAAAACGCTGTTATTTAAAAATTTCTATTGATTAGAGTAAATCAATCAATGAATAAGTAAATACATAAATTAAAAAATAAACAGTTATTTTAACATTTCTATTCATCAGTCAATAAATAATCAATTAATAAATATGTAAATAAATAAAATAAAAATAAACAGTTATTTTAAAATTTCTATTCATCAGTGCCAATAAACCAATCAATCAATACATAAATAAAAAAATAAACACCGTTATTTTAAAATTTCTGTTCATAAAAGTCAATCAATCAATCAATACATAAATACATCAAATAAAAATAAACAGTTATTTTAAAATTTATGTTCATCAAAGAGTCAAAAAATAATGAATGAATAAATATGTAAATAAATAAAATAAAAATACTGTTATTTAAAAATCTCTATTCATCAGTGTCAATAAATTGATCAATAAATTAATCCTTAAACAAAAAACACTGATTGACTTTTATGAATAGAAATTTAAAAATAACAATCAATAAATACATAAATACAAATAAATAGAAAAAGTAAAAAACACTGTTATTTTAACATTTCCATTCATTAGAGTAAATAAATCCATAAATAAATTTAAAAATAAACCGTTATTTTAAAATTTCTATTCAGTCAATAAATAATCAATAAAACAAAAATAAATGCTGTTATTTTAAAATTTATATTCATCAAAGAGTCAATCAATAAATAAGTAAATACATAAATAAATAAAATAAAATGTTAATTTAAAATTTCTTTTTATCAGTAAAAAAAAATAAAAAATCAATCAATAAATAAGTAAATACATGAATAAATAAATTAAAAATAAACACTCTTATTTTAAAATGTCCATTTATCAAGGAGTCAATCAATCAATCAATAAATACATAAAAAATAAACAGTTATTATACAATTTCTATTCATCAAAGAGCAAAATCAATAAGTAAATGCATAAAATAAAAACACACTTATTTTAAAACTTCTAATCATTAATGAGTCCTGATTAGGCAGGAACTGTCTGCAATATTGATATAATAAATGTATCTTCAGCAGCAAACTGGCATATTAGACCGATTTTTAAAGGATCATGTTACACTGAAGACTGCTAAAAATTCAGCTTTACATCACAGAACTAAATTATCTTTTAAAATAAAATGGTTAAGTTGGACATTTTTTACTGTATTTGTAACTAAAACAATGACAGTAAAACAATAGAAGTTTTATGTGACAAAAAAAAAAAACATAAGACTTTGATGCTTAACATTTGATGTTTATTTTTGATTAGTTACAAAACATAAATAGAATCAACAGTTGAATTAGTTACAATTTACAGTGGCTAAATCACCAGCAATAAGTTTAGTCCTCTATAGATTATTTTCACTTAAATAACCTTAATTATTGGTGGTCAGTCAAGTAATTCTGGGGTCCCCCTGGTTTTACTACACCTCCACTGTAAAAACAATTTGGCTTCTAATATTCCCAATCACTCACATTGAATTAAAACCCCTCTAAAAATCAAAATGATTACATCACATTTGGGGGTAAAGTTTGAAGCCAGGGGAACTCAAGAAACCGTTTTAGGACCTGTGTCTTATCAGATAACCACAGCTTTCTCAACACTGATCAGTACACAATTTTACATTTTTACAACCCCTTTCAAAATACAAAAATAATGCTTTCTTTTTAGATTACATTTTGGTAACACTTCAGCAGAGGGTTATCTTTACATTTCCCATTTGTACAGCTCAAATGGATAATGTGTTGAGTTTTCCGACACAACAGCCTTTTTTACTCACCGCTACTGTACTGGTGGTTTACCGTGAAGAGGTGGGTTCTTGTCTTTAGAAAAATGACACAAAATACTGGAAACTGAAAGCTCACAGCCCTCCGTAGGCAGCGGCCACATTGACCTGTTTTTGTAACATCCATAAGTTCAAGCATCAGCACAAATGAAAAAGCTTCACAACACAAACCGGTTCCTCATTCCCTGTGCACTTTACACAATACATTCCCCCCAGTCTAACTCTCACCTACTGCAGGTTGCCTCATTCAAATCAACCTTTTCCAACAAAACATTAAAGGAGTAGTTCACTTCCACAACAAAAATTTACAGATAATGTACTCAATGTTGTCATCCAAAATGTTTGTCTTTCTTTCTTCAATCGTTTTTTGAGGAAAACATTTCAGGGTTTCTCTCCATATGATGGGCTTCTATGATCCATGTGAGTTTGAACTTCCAAAATGCAGTTTAAATGCAGTTCAAAGGGACAAAACTATCCCAGCCGAGGAATAAGGGTCTTATCTAGTGAAACAATCAGTCATTCTCTAATGCATATACTTATACCAGAACAAAAATGTACACATAATGTACTCACCCCCTTGTCATCCAAGATGTTCATGTCTTTCTTTCTTCAGTCGTAAAGAAATTATATGTTTTTTGAGGAAAACATTTCAGGATTTCTCTCCATATAATGGACTTCTATGGTGCCCCCGAGTTTGAACTTCCAAAACGCAGTTTAAATGCAGCTTCAAAGGGCTCTAAACGATCCCAGCCGAGGAAGAAGGGTCTTATCTAGCGAAACGATCGGTTATTTTTCGAAACAAATTCACAATATACTTTTTAACCTCAAATGCTCGTCTCTTTAGGGTATGTCGAAAAACTCCCATCTCATTTTCTTCCCCAACTTCAAAATCATCCTATGTCACTGCAAAAGTACCGACCAAGTGTTTACAAAGTGAACATACCAAGAAGATTAAATGCCCTTTACAAAAAAATGGTAAAACAGGACGATTATGAAGTTGAAGACGAAAACGAGATGGGAGTTTTTCGACATACCCTAACTGTACTGACCCAGACTACACATGCGAATCACAGAGACGAGACAGGATGAGCATTTGAGATTGAAAAGTATATAAATTGTCAATTTGTTTCGAAAATAACTGATCGTTTCGCTAGATAGACCCTTCTTCCTCGGCTGGGATCGCTTTGAGCCCTTTAAAGCTGCACTTTGGAAGTTCAAACCTGGGGCACCATACATATCCATTATAGGGAGAGAAATCCTGAAATGTTTTCCTCAAAAACCTATTTCTTCATGACTGAAGAAAGACAGACATGAACATCTTGGATGACAAGGGGGTGAGTACAGTACCTGTACATTTTTGTTCTGAAAGTCAACTAATTCTTTAACCTCAAACGCTCATCTAGCTTTATGTATTCCGGTTCATGACAGTTAGGGAATGTCAAAAACTCCCATCTAATTTTCTTTAAAATCACCCTACATTGCTGCAGAAGTAACAACCCAGTGTTTACAAAGTGAACATTAAAAGGTCAAACGCCCTTCACAAAAAAAGGTAAAACAGCACTGCAGTTTGAATTCAAAGTTGGAGGAGAAAATGAGATTGAGATGAGTTTTTTGACATACCCTAACTTTAATGAACCTGAATACACAGAGTGCAGAGCTAGACAAGACGTGCGTTTGAGGTCAAAAAGTATATAAATTGTAATTTTTTTTACAAACTAACCAATCGTTTCACTAGATAAGACCCTTCTTTCTCGGCTGGGATCGTTTAGTGCCCTTTGAAGCCACATTTAAACTGCATTTTGGAAGTTCAAACTCGTGGGCACCATAGAAGTCCACTATATGGAGAGAAATCCTGAAATGTTTTCCTCAAAAACATTTCTTTACGACTTTACGAAGAAAGAAATACAGGAACATTTTGGATGACAAGGGGGTGAGAGTACATTATCTGTAAATTTTTGTTATGGAAGTGAACTACTCCATTGAAGAACACAGTCAGTTTTCTGTATATGGGTAGAATATAAATCTTTAGTAGTCCGGCTGTACAACAGATTTAAAGGCTGGGCTCTGATATCTCAGTGGCGCTTTATGACAAGGAAAAATACACTGTAAAAAGGCAACCTATTTCTGGATTTTCTCCCATTCATGAACTTGCTTGGCAGTTATGTATATGTATATATAAGTAAGTTTCCACCAGAGTAGTATCTGATGAGGAATACGTCTTTTTGCCAGTGTTTTGCTGATGCGTTGCATTCACTAAAAGCAAACTCACAGTTCACAGTTCGGTGTGCACGGAAGCACGTTCATACGGGACTGTGCAAAAAATACACAAGAACGAGAACAAGCTGCATTCACTTCACTTGAGCTTTCCAAACAGCCGTCTAGTCTTGCACACTTCACCATGGGATTAATGTTAATAGTGTAAACCTTAGAAGTATGAACGTCCGCTAAAACAGAGAGGAAAATACTGCAATCATATTAGCTAGTTTCATTTGAAACCAATGTGTTTTTTTTCTTCTTCTCAGAATCAATTGCAGGATCTTAAAAGGAATTAGTCAATGGCTATTTGTGTTATTCTAGAAAAAATCTTGGCTAAATCTAAAACGTTACCGCTATTTATCCTTGTAAAATATAATACATGAGGAGCATGCCTTATCCGTGCACAACGATTGTTTTCGTAGCTACGATGATGGTTGCGAGGTTACCATGCTCTGCGCTGGAACATGCGATCGATCCGGCCGGCAGCTGAATCCGTTGTGCTCTATAAAGATGGCGCTTCGCTGCTGACGTCTGGTTGTTGTTTCTGTGCGTATATATAAAAAATATTTCTTTTAAGCTATACAGATCCACATCACAACAACACAGAAAAGATGAATTTAAATATCAGTTACTAATTGCACTTTTTAAAATTCAAATAGTCCTTTCGTCTGAAGCACTGATAAATAAAAACAAAGAGGATCATATCTCATGTCAAAAATGTCTCTATATAGGGCGAGTTCAAGTTGGATAGAAAACTTGATGGTGCGGAAACACACAGAGGATATGTATCGAAAAATGCAACACAAACGCACGCCCACACGACTACACACAACTACAGTATTTATGCAACCGCTTGCTACTAGTGTCCGTCCTGTACAAGATGTATCCATCTTCTCACTGCTGTCCTAAAGGAAGGGTGGACGTGGAGGGTTTGGGGTGAAGTTTGGCACTGGGAGGCAGAGCAGAGGTGGAGCAGGAGGAAGAGGAGCACGACGAGGAGGAGCACGAGCAGAAGACGGTGTCTTGATTGGTGGCGGAGGCGGGAGCAGAGGCAGCTGTGATGCTGGTGGCGGAGGGCAGCGGAGGCCCTGCTGTGGTGATGAGGGAAGGCGCGCTGGACACCGGGAGCTGGACCTGCTGCGGGTGCATGGGAGACGGGCTGTACTGCAGGGGCTGGCGGTGCAGGGCGGGCTGCAGATGTGCATTCTGCTGGGTTAGAGGAGCGATGGGAAATTGAGTCGGGGACGGCTGAGTTTGTCCGCCGATGGTACTATAGGGGGCAGGTGCCATTGTAGACATGCTGACTGAGACTGGAGCAGTCAAGGGGGCTCCAGAAAACCATCCTGTTGAAGCTGTTGTCTGGAAAACACAAACGTTATTTACTTATTATTTGATTTCTATTACTGCATTTTTTGTATTTGCAGATTTATTTGGAAATCCGGAAATTAAAAGTTTCAGGGATTTTGAAAGATCTAGACAAAATGAATTGACAATTGAAGTAAATTCATGACATTGAGTTGATCATGTGAGTTGTTCATGAGTACCTTGTTGGTCCTGAACAGTTAAACTGCCCGCTGTTCTTCAGAAAAATCCTTCAGGTCCCACAAATTCTTTAGTTTTTCAGCATTTTTGTGTATTTAAACCCTTTCCAAACACGCACTGATGTTTCAGAGGGAAAAACGGTGCATCAAGAGCCAAGGGTGTAAACTTTTGAACAGAATGAAGATGTGCGCATATTTTTATTTTGCCTAAATATCATTTTTTTTTTTTCATTTAGTACTGCCCTTCAGAAGCTACAGAAGATACTTACATGTTTCCCAGAGGACAAAACAAGTAAAATTTACCCTTATCTTAAAAAAAAATTCAAGTTTAACCCCCCGCTCTTAATGCAACGTGCTTTCCTTCTGGAGCATCAGTGAGCGTTTGAACCTTTTGTAAAAATTGCATATGGAAGAGGTGCTAGTGAGGCCAGCAGGGGGTGCTCACCCTGTGGTCTGTGTGGGTCCTAGCACCCCAGTATAGTGACGGGGACACTATACTGCCAAAAAGCACCGTCCTTCGGATGAGACGTTAAACCGAGGTCCTGACTCTCTGTGGTCGTTAAAAATCCCAGGATGTCTTTCGAAAAGAGTAGAGGTGTGACCTCGGCATCCTGGCCAAATTTGCCCATTGGCCTCTGACCATCATGGCCTCCAAATCATCCCCATATTCCAATTGGCTTCATCACTCTGTCTCCTCTCCACCAGTAAGCTGGTGTGTGGTGGGCGTTCTGGTGCACTATGGCTGCCGTCGCATCATCCAGGTGGATGCTGCACTCTGGTGGTGGATGAGGAGATACCCCTGACACTGTAAAGCACTTTGAGTGTCTAGAAAAGCGCTATATAAATGTAACGAATTATTATTATTATTATTATTATTATATGAGTCCCACAGTTGTCCTCAGTGTGAAAAGATGGATCTCAAAATCATACAGTCATTGTTGGAAAGGGTTCAAATACACAAAAATGCTAAAAAAAAACCTGAGGGACCTGAAGCATTTTTCTGAAGAACATCAGACAGTCTAACGGCTCAACTATTACTAAACCAAAAAAGCCCAGCTGAGGATCATTCAGGTAACAACACAGTATTAAGAATTTAAGTGTATGTAAACTTTTGAACAGGGTCATTTTTTTTTATAAATTCAGCTATTATTTTCACTTGTGGACTCTATATAAAAATATTTTTATGTGAAATATCTTATTCAGGTCAGTTCTAAAAAAACAACATCATGCATTTTGTATGACCCCCTTATATTTTGGTAAAATAATTAACAATTTGCAAATTCTGCAAGGTGTATGTAAACTTTTGACCTCAACTGTATAAAAAAATCTTTAAACTTAACTGATTAGTGTGGTCAAATAGCACGTTTATTTATTTATTTTTTTTAGAGGTGGTACATTTAAAGTTCACATGGAAAGGAAATTTCGACTATCCTATTTTCCCATATTGTGAAATAAATAGAGTTGAACAGCATACCAAATGTAGGGCTGGACTTGATATTGTCCATCAGGATTTGATTGGATCGTAAAACATGTTGTTGCTTGTTATGATCATTTCGTAAGTGTGAGAGGTTGGTGGAGATAATTAAAGCTCATCAGGTCTTTGAATAAGCTTCTTGCCTAGCTCTTGTATCTGTATAATGTATGTGCCATTATGTTTCGCTTTGATAATGTCTGATTACAAGCTCATTGCCAATAGTCATTTTATAGTGTGCTTTTAAGTATTAAAGGGATAGTTACACAAAAATGAAAATTCTGTCATGAATTACTTACACTCATGTTGTTTCGAACCCATAAGGCTTTTGTTTATCTCCAAAACACAAATTAAGATATTTATGATGAAATCCGAGAGCTTTCTGACCCTGCATAGACAGCAACACAACTACCACGTTCAAGGCCCAGAAAAGTAGTAAGAACATTGTTAAAATAGTCCATGTGACAGTGGTTCAACCATAATTTTATGAAGCTATGAGAATACTTTTTGTGTGCAAAGAAAACAAAAATAACTTTATCAAACCATTTCTTCTCTTCTGTGTCAGTCTTAAACAAGTAAACTAGCTTTATAACATCATAGTTGAATCACTGAATGACTTGGATTTGGAACGACATGAGGGTGAGTAATTAATGACAGAATTTTCATTTTTGGGTGAACTAACCCTTTAAACAGTCAGCACAGCATTAATCTCATTTACAGACCCACCTTCACAGCAATCACCTTTAAGACGATCACTGTCAGACTTTAAATTTCCTGTAGTGAGAAAAGTTCCTTTTATTATGCCGAATCAACAGGTTTAATTGTCTTGTTGTTGTGAAATGAAAGATTAGCATTTTTTGTCTGTTGTTGATTGTTCATGGTGTGCTACTCACTCCTGGGTGTCTTTAAAAAAAAGTGTAAACAAGTATGATGTTGAGCACACAATATTTTGCAGTTACGTACTTTCATATTGTTATGAATTTTTTAATGTGGGTTGAGGATTGCCCTTTGAGTCCAAGTATGCGCTTTACATCATGCTGTATAATTTCTAATAAAAATAAAAATTTAACTTAAGAAAAAACACAAAATAAGCACTTCTCACTAGTGGTCTTAAGGTGCAGTTATAATTAAAATTTCACACAACACCAAAAAATATTTGAACCCATACAGGCCAGTCTACATATGCATGTTTGAGACATTTGCTTCATGTATGCTTTACCTCAGTAGTCTGGCCCCATCCGCCCAACTCCTGCACTTGTTGGATCTGTTTGATTTGATTCAGTGAAGGCTTGGGCTGAACAGGGCACACAGCTTCTTTTGACCACTCATCAACAAGTTTATGCAGCTCATCTGTGAATGTGCTCTTTCTATTGGCAGAACCCTGGGCTGAAGGACTCTGGTCTGAAAAAGAAATGAGGGAACTGTTAAATAAAAATCCCTTTACTCAAATAATTTCTTAGTAATTATGCCTTTGTTCAAAAGTTTGGGAGCTTTTAAATGTTGTTGAAAGAACGTTTATTTGATTAAAATATACCAAGACAGAAATACTGTGAAATATTGCAATTTAAAATAACTTCTATTTTAATACATTTTGAAATGGCATTTATTCCTGTGATGACAAAGCTGAATTTTTTAGCAGTCATTAGAGTCTTTTGTGTCACATAATCTTTCAGAAATCATTCCGATTTGGTGCTTAAGAAACAGTGTTGCTTAATATATTTGTGGAGAGATTTTTTTCAAGGATTTCTTAAATAGAAAAGTTTAAAAGAACAGCATGTATTTGAAATAAAAAAAAAAATCTTTTGTAACATTATGAATGTTTTCACTGTCACTTTTGGTCAATTTAATGCAGTCTTGCTGAATTTAAGTAATCGTTTATTAAAAAAAAAAAAAGAAATTAATACTTTTATTCAGCAACGACGCATTACTGATCCCAACTTTTGAACAGTAGTGTATTATTTTGAGCGTGTTCTATAGGTTTAGTACCTCTATTAGCGGTCAGCGATTGGCTTTTCTCTGGCTTGCAGTATGAGTGGAGCCTGCTTTGCTCTCCACCAGAATAACTGCTAGACAGCTGAAGACTCCCTGTGTGTAAAAATCAAGAGAAAATGGTATGTTAATTATAGTAAAAAAAAAAATCATAGCTTTATTCTAACTCTCTCTAATAAAGTGCCTTGCAAATGTATTCATACCCATTTTTTCAAGTTTTTTACGTTGCAGCCTTACATTACACTGCTTTAAATTACTTTTTCCCCACATCAATTTACACTCCATACACCATAGTGACAAAGCAAAAAACAGTTTTGTGACAACTTTAATAAAACACTGAAATAAGTGCATTGCATTAGTATTCATTAGTATGTAACTCAGTACTTAGTTGAAGCACCTTTACAGCTTTTTTTTTGGGTATGATGCGACAAGCTTTGCACATTTGCCAGTTATCTACCATTCTTCGCCTCACCTCACTGGACTGGGTTTTCATTAAGGCCATCTCTATATTCTGCAC
Organism: Garra rufa; assembly: GCF_049309525.1. Lineage (NCBI taxonomy): Eukaryota > Metazoa > Chordata > Actinopteri > Cypriniformes > Cyprinidae > Garra > Garra rufa. The sequence continues at coordinate 24,536,976 of NC_133378.1, read as the reverse complement.
TGAGCTTTTCTTCTACTCTAACGAGTCCCTCAGTCCCTGCTGCTGAAAATCAGCCCCTCAGCATGAGGCTGCTACCAGCACACTTTACTTTTGGGATGGTACTCTGCAGGTGATAAGCAGTGCTTGGTTTCCTTCAAACACGATGCTTAGAATTGAGGTCAGCAGTATAACCAAGCCCCTTCCCCATCAACTGCTTAGTTTGGCCAGCTTTAGGAAGAGTCCTAGTTGTTCCAAGCTTATTCCATTATGGTTAATGGAGGCTACATGCTTCTGTGAACCTTCAAAGCCTTCAGAATTTTATTCTGAACTCATTCCCAGATCTGTGCCTTGAAACAAGCCTGTTTCTGAGCTCTACAGGCAGTTATTTTGACCTCAGGGCTTGGTTTTTGCTCTGATATGCATTTTCTGTTAGACCTTTTCTAAGAGTTGTGTGCCTTTCCAAATCATACTCTGGCAAAGTTTAACTCCACTCGAAGTACAGTAACATCTACAAGTGATATGTGAGTGCTCCTGAGCTAAATTTCAAGTGTCCCAGAAAATGGTATGAATACTTATGCAATGGAATCATTTTAGTTTTTTACTCCTAATAAATTTGCAAAGTTGTTACAAACCTGTTTTGTGCTTTGTCATTATGGTGCATGGAGTGTAGATTGATGTGGGGGAAAAAAGTAATTTAAAGTAGTTTAACATAAGGCTGCAACATAAAATGTGAAAAGAATTAAGGGGTATGAATACTTCCGCAAGGCACTGTATGGTGGTACTAGTACCTTGGTGTGTGACTCCGTTGTTATCCATGTGAGAGTGGGGTCGGGGTCGAAGCTTGGTTTTGGCGGGTCGTGGTCTGCGTGGGGAGATGGCGAGGGGTGCGGTGGGCAGAGGAGAGGTCCGGGGCAGCATCATAGACATAGGTTGCCTGTGGTCTTTAAGAGAGCGAAGCTGCCTGTACAAATCCTGCAGCTCTCTGTTTTGCTGTGCCTGCAGGGATACCACCTCTTTGATGTGTCTGCAAAGATAAAAGGGAGAGGAAGCATCAGTATGAGAAGAGAGGAAAAGAAAAACAGCACTGCAGAATTGAACTTCTCTTACTTCTCTCTCAGTTTGTGGAGTTCTCTCCTCAAATCTTCATCCTCCACCTCGCTCTCATCGTCGCTGCTGCCCACGGCCGAGTGCGCGTGACTCCTGGGTGGGTGGCTGGGCGCTGTAGTCCTCTTTTCATCTTTCTCGCCATCTTTTCCTTTTGATTTTCTCCTCTCTCGCTCAAGGTCAGGTGACACGGGGGAGCTGTCTGTCAAATGTTCATCTCTCTGTTCGGCCTGGGTGACTGAGAAACGCCCAACTTTTCTTTGAGCGATTCCTTGGGTAGGTGCTGCTTCCCGTGTTGAAAGGGGCTCTGCGGACTGGGACACTGGAATCACCTATGATAAAAGAGAATGGGAACAGTTGATACTTTAAGTTTAAAGGTAACACATCATGAAAATCTGACTTTTTCCATATTTGTGACCCTGGACCACAAAACCAGTCTTAAGTCGCTGGGGTATATTTGTAGCAATAGCCAAAAATACACTGTATGGGTCAAAATTATTGATTTTTCTTTTATGCCAAAAATCATTAGGAAATTAAGTAAAGATCATGTTCCATGAAGACTTTTTGTAAAATTCCTACTGTAAACATATCAAAATGTAATTTTTGATTAGTAATATGCATTGTTAAGAACTTAATTTGCACAATTTAAAGGTGATTTTCTCAGTATTTTGATTTATTTGCACCCTCAGATTCCAGATTTCCAAATAGATGTATCTCGGCCAAATATTGTCCTATCCTAACAAACCATACATCAATAGAAAGCTTATTTATTGAGCTTTCATATGATGTGTACACCTCAGTTTTGTAAAATTGAACCTTATGACTGGTTTTGTGGTCCAGGGTCACATTTAAGTGCTATAATCAGGTCCCTAGTGCATCTAACAACCCAGAAAACGTCAGTGACAGTGGTTTGAGCAAAAGTTTGAGCAAAGCATGCTAACTGTTCTGTCATTGGTTGCACAGATGAGCACAGAACACTATTTTGAGTCCCAATGACAATTTCTTGATTTATTTACTGAATATTACGCTGTTGCCACACAGATCTAATATAAACATGAGATTTCTTTCCCAGCTGTTTACCTTCACAGACATAACCGACTGTTTGTGTAACTCCTGTGTGTTTTAAACATAAACTTGTGTGTATTTGACCGTTAAAGCACAATAGGACATGAAAGAGTACTCACATACCATGCTTTCTGTATATACCAATATATCAGACGTTTAAACGGATATGGTATAAAAAGCATGATTTTAGCGTGATAAGACATGATAATCAAAACCAAACAGATGTTTTTAGCAAAGTATCCAAGGTACAAGCTGTAAAGGCACAGCTCTATTCTGGAAAAAGAGTGTGGGGAGCAGCAGCTCAATTGCATTTAAAGAGGCATGCACGAAAACAGCATTTTAAAAATGATATCATAAATGATCTGTGGGGTATTTTGAGCTGAAACGTCACAGACACATTCTGGGGACTCCTGAGACTTATATTACATATTGTAAAAAGTGGCATAATAGGTCTCCTATAATCGTGACGAATAACGTAATAAAAGTGAATAATGGCAGTACCTGGAAACGGCCTCTGCGTGAGCAGGGTTGGTCATTTGTAGATGCCTCCCTCTCCTCCATCCCCTGGCTCAAGTTGCCATCTTATCAGGAAGAATAAAGAGAGACGCAAAAGACGAGGGAACACAATGACAATAGTAAAATGAAATGAAGACATACAGAAAACACAGTGTATTTGGTATAAAAGAACATAAGCACACAAACAAACACACAAGACACACAAACACACAAGAGACACCACAGACACAGAAAGGTGGCATTAATAACTAAAGCACACAAGAGATCTTTTTTGACTAACAAGCATCCATGCATGTTCACATGGTAAGATTATAGAGTCAGCATGGCAAATTACACCATCACTGGCAGTCGGTGAACATGAATACGAACATGATTATCGTCTCAAACGTCATGCTGAGTGGATGCAGAGTGTGATGGGGAATGGGTGTGGGGAAGGGAGGCAGGGAGCAGCTTTAACAAACAGTAAAACCAGTTCATGGAAGAACAATCTGCAGTACAACTTCTAAAACATCAGAGAATAATAAACATGTAAAATGCCCCCATCCATCCACACTCACACGATTGCATTCATTTGTTAGATTCTAATATCACTGCCTAGAGAGCAACAGTGATACCAGTCAGCATGTGTGTTCAGTATCATTCCAGGGACTATTTCTAGTTAAACATGGTTCCTAAGGTGCTTTTTATGATACACAACCATATGTACACACATATGCATGTTAAACATGAAGTCTGTTAGGCTTAAACTCTTCTGGACTGATGCTAGAATATATTACGGTACATTTAGGCTATGTTAGGAATGGCATACTACTGTATTACTCATACTAAATACATACACATTTTGCACAGTATGCATTTTTTTCTGGTATTCATTGAACATCCAGACAAATTCGTATAAGTAGTATGACACAGTATTCCTTTTAGTGTTCTCTGGTTGTATGCTGCACATTTTGGTGACTACACTGCTATTCAAAAGTTTAGGATCAGTAAGACTTGTGATGTTTTTTAAAGATTATGCTCATCAAGGCTGAATTTATTTGATCAAAAATACAGAAAAAACAGTAATGTTGCTAAATGTTATTACAATATAAAATAATAGTTTCTATTTTAACATACCTTAAAAAATAATTTGTTCCTCTGATGCAAAGCTGAATTTTCATCAGCCATTACTCCAGTCTTATGTCTCTCATGATTTTTTTAGAAATCATTCTAACATGCTGATTTATTATCAATGTTGGCAACAGTTGTGGTGCCAAATATTTTTTGGAACCTGTGATGAATAAAAAGTTAAAAAGAACAGCATTTATTTAAAATAGAAATCTTTTCTAGTAGTGTATGCCTTAGCTATCACTTTTCATCAACTTAACACGTCCTTGTTGAACAAAAGTATTAATTTCTTTCAAAACAAAAAAAAAAAAAAGGAAAGAAAAATGTACTGACCCCAAACTTTTGAATGCTAGTGTATATTGTTACAAGAGATTTCTATTTTAAATAAATGCTGTTCTTTTTAACTTTTTATTCAAAGAATCCTGATAAAAAAAGGATCACAGGTTTCAAAATAAACCAGCATGTTTGAATGATTTCTGAAGGATCATGTGACACTGAATACTTGAGTAATGATGCTGAAAATTCAGCTTAAATCACAGGGATAAATTAGATTTTAATTTATATTAAAATAGAAATACATAATCTTACATGGTAATATTATTACATTACATTTTTCTGTATTTTTGATCAAATAAACAGCCTTGATGAGCATAAGAAGCTTCTTTAAACAACTAAAAATCTTACTGAATGAACTTTTGAACAGTGTAAATATCTAAGTATATATATACTGTTCACAGAATGCAAATGTTTAGGTTTTATGGAATAAAACAAAAAATATAAGCAATAACTATTGTGTTACCTTTTAACACATTAATGTTTTATTCTCATTCATGATTAGACTGCCATTTTTACTACAAAGTAGAGAACTGAACATAACTTTATTTAAGAAATGCCACTGAATGTACACTTCTCAAAAGTTTAAGGTCTATGATATTTCTAAATGTTTCTTATGCTCACCAAGGCAGCATTTATTAATACAGTAAAATCATGAAATATTATTACAATATATCTACTTTAGAAATTTATTTTATCCCTGTGAAGGCAAAACTGAATTTTCAGCAGTCATTAGTCCAGTTTTCAGTGTCACATGATCCTTTAGAAATAATTTTGTATTTTACTATACTGATTTAAAATTATATATACATATACACATATATATATATATATATATATATATATATACATACATATACATATATATATATATATATATATATATATATATATATATACACACACACACATTTATACATTTTTAAGGATTCTTTGATGAACAACATTTCTTTAAAATAGAAATATTTGGTAACAATGTCTTTACTGTCACTTTTGATCTATTTAATGCATTGTATGAATGGTAGAAGCAACATGTAACAATTGTGACAAGTTGCATACTGTGTACCATTTCACATACTACTTTTTGAAAAAAGCCGAGAGGACAGCAGTATGCTAGTACTCCATTCCAAACATACCCATGGACATGCAAAAAATATAGCAAATAAAACCTTCCAAAAAAACTACCCAGGTAGGAAAGAACAGGATATGATCTAAAGCTCTGGGAGAAAATAAAAAAACTTGTTCATATGAAAAACGGCTGTTGGCTTTGATAGACACTGAAATGACTTACTTGCTAAAGTTTCAGTGTTAATGGTGCATAAATTGTGGCCAGGCTAATTTCTTTACTTTAAAAAAGTTTGCAGCTGTTATTTTTGCATTAGAATGGACAGAAACGTAATTAGAGTGGGTATGATGAACAATACTGTGGCATCTAGTTTCACGCCTCTTTAATTGCTAAACAAATAACAAATGAACAGGTGCAAACTTTAGTGTCTGGCCCGTGTCGCTTGCAAACAAGTGTGCTATTTTGCAATTGCAGGTGCTCTGGGTGAGTGAGGAAGGGTGCAGGAAGGTGAGGGGTGTGGGCACCGCAATACTGCACTGCATACGGTGGGACTGGAGACTCAGATCCAGGTGCGATGCACAAAGGTCGTCCCTCTTAGATTCTTTTTCCTTTCTACACTCCTCTGTTCTTACCCCTGGGTAACCCATGCAGACAAAACGAAAAGGAGGCTACAACATAAATGTTAATGCACAGCAGAGCAATTCAGTTCAAACAAAAACTAAAGCAAGAAAAATGTATGGCTATTTGATGTAATGATTTCAGTACAGCAACAACCACGTCACCAGGGAAGAACTATTAGGATTAATAGTTAATTATTAATTCTAACAGTGGACTTAAAACATTAGGAAATCCCTAACTAGCAAGGTAAGAGTCAGCTACATTATGGTTAACCTAAACATTTGTTTTAGGTCAGTGCCCAACCACACCCCTCACTCGCTCTCTCTTGCGCGCTTCCTGCGGACACTACCTTGCTGGACTCTGGGCTTCTTGAACAAGCTGGCGGAGTGGCGCAGTTTGCACGCCCAGCTTTTGAATTTGCGAGTCCAGGATTTCTTGCTAACAGGATTTCTGATACTAGGACATGTCAGGTTTAGGCCAAAATATCCACCTCCTTCATTGTGCTGCTGCTGTTGTCCAGGCCCCAGGGGGACAGGCGGCTGAGAAGAGGAAGGCAACAGTACATCTCCAGGGGTGGAGCTTTCAGTGAGGGAAGGGGGAGCCTGGACACCACACATGAACAAGAGGAAGCAAACAAATGTAAGAAGTGCTGTGAAAAGGCTGAAACTTACAAATCGAAAATAAAATACACCATTTTAGAAATGTACACCCCTGTGCATTATAAAACGATTATTTTTAAAAGGTAACAAGTACTTTTTACCTTTTACAAATAAATGTAAAACCTTTTTTTGAGATTAAATGTATACACTCAAAAATATTTAACAAACATCCAAAACATATCTAACGTTCGCATCACAATCAGATGACAACCTTGTCTTACAACATTATCTTGTCATTAAAAAGGTCAAATTACATGATATTTTAAAAAAACGTGATCTGTAATGCCTGCAGTGGTCCTCTGATTTCCTGTTTTGTTTTTGTTTTTTCTTGCATGTTTGTTGCACTACAGTATTTGATTTTTTATTTGAATTTGAAAAATATATATTTTTTTAAATATTAATAAGCAGTTTGGGTATTTTTTGTTAGAAATAATCAAATATGCCAAACTTTTAAAGACATTATTTTCACAAACTTCATTCTTTTAATAAGCTGTTTTTTTTCTCACTAAGTAGGGTCCTATGAAATCGGTTTTATTTTTCATAGTTTTATTTATTTATGTAATTGTCTTTTTCTGGATTCCCCCTAGAAGTTTAACAAAAATTACATTTTTAAGGCCCTATAAAGTAAAAAGCATCTCTAATTTTTTTTTTCCTTTTTATTATTATTTTTCTTTCTTTCTTTTTTTTTGTCAGAAATACTGTTTTTTTTTTTTTTTTTCTGGTAATGAAATTCTGGTTAGCATTTTTCTCTGGTAAATTTTCCGAAAATAAAAAAATAAAAAAATTAAAAATGTTTTAATAATAGTTTTATTATTAGTAGTACTATTGTTACATTAAGTTATATTTCTTTACTGTCAGTTTTTTTCAAGTTAAACCTATGGAAGCCCAACAAAAAATGCAACTTCTTATCCTCACAATTATGACTTTTTTCCTCAGAATTGTGAGACCAACTCAGTAACATGTTATAAAGTCAGAATTGCATGATATAAACTTACAATTGCGAGTTATTATGTGAGAACTCCGATATAAACTCGCAATTATGAGTTATAAAGTCAGAATTGATGGATAAGAAGCCGCAATTACCTTTTTTTTTTTTTAAATTCCGTGGTGGAAATGAGCTTCCATTGAATAAATAAATACTACTTCATGTAATTCAGTTATTCACTGTGCAAAAAATTAATTTTTTATGGCTGGATTGCATGACTCCATCTGCGTTTTCTGCATCACGGAAATCAAAGAGCCCTAATTATGATATCAGGACAGCTGTATTACTCTGACATTTTCTATTTTATCCTCCCTCCACCCAAAATGAAAAACAAAATGAATTTCAATACAAAAATCAAACGAAACACGCTCACCATAAAATGTGCATTCATTTCTATGTATTTTGGAAAAAAATAGATTGGGATTGTAAAAAAAAACAAACAAACAAAAAAAGTGTCACTGTAGGCGAGATAAACACACCCCACTTACACTTACAGATGGTTCACTCTGTACTTTTGGGGATCCAGGCTCCTGTGGAGGAGAAACAAGAGAGCAAGGAGGGGATGTAGAGGAGAAGGATGATGCAGGCTGGCGTTGCACAGCAGATGGGATAGTCTCCTCCTCCCCTGCTCTCTCCCGCTCTCCATCCGTAGAGGTAGAGGAAGAGCGAGGGGTGGTGGAGGAGGTGGTGGAAGAGCTGGAGTGAGGGGAGGTGTCTGAGGAGGTTGTAGGAGGAGCGGAGAACATGTTGGAGGGCTCTGAATATTCATCAACTGCAGTGGATGCTGCAGCAGATCCCGAGGTGGAGCTGGGAGCAGGAGCAGTACCGCCAGTGGACCCACTTCCCAGGACTGTCCCGCTAGCAGTGTGCTCTTGATACAGAAGAGTCCTCAGCTTCTCATCCAAAGTCTTGATTCGGTTGTCCACAAACTCAATTTTGGGCGGGCCTTCGCCATCTGACTCTGCTACCGAGGAGGGCTGGGCTGGAGAGGGGGTGAAAGTGTGGGAGAGGGCAGGCAGAGCTGTTTCAGAGAGTGGCAGGGGTGGGAGAGAGGTGTCCGAAGAGGGATGGGGTGGGGCAGAGTGGCTAATGGTTTCTTCACCCATGGAGAGCTCAGACTCTGACTGCTGGATAGAGGCCTGCTTCTGTACAGGCATTGTGGTTTGCACCATATCATGTGGTACCTGTTGAGGTAACGTCTGTGTTTGCTCAGCAGGAAGCTGCTGCGGGATCACCGGCTGAAACGGAGCTCGAACCTGTTGAGGATCCTGGGTCTGGAGGCCATGCTGTGGATGCATGGACAGAATTGTTATGGTTTCTTGAGACACATACTGTTCTACCTTGTGCTGTTGGATCTGCTCAGCAGTGGCTGTTTGAAGGCTTTGTTGCTGCAAGAAAGCAGTCTGCTGCATTGCCGGCTGTTGAGATTCAACTGGTACTGGTTGGTGAGGAACTTGCTGAACTTGTGCAGCTGAGACACCTCCCTGTGAAGGTACCGTCTCAATTGGCACTGGCTGTGATAGTGTTTTTGACTCGCTAGGCTGGAGTTTAGGTGGCTGAGGAGCAACCTGCTGCACGGGCTGAGTGATAATCTGCTGTTTCTGAGCTTGTTCAGTGGTGGCCATTGCTGACTGTAGTGTCTGGGTTTGTTGAAGTACATCCGGAGTCTGCATTTGGGTTTGAGTTAGTACTTGTTGTGAAGGATCAGCATGGGTCACCAGCGATGCTGGAGGCGTCCCATAAGTAGGTAAGGTAGAGAGGGACTTTTCACCCTCAGCTTTAACTGTAGCATCTCTTTGGTCCACGCTGGAGCAAATGAGGGCTGCGACTGCAGAGAAAGGAGCAGCAGAGGTGGTGGAGGCTGTGACGGGAATTGGGCCTGCAGTCAGGGTAGCAGGCTCTACTTTTGGGAAGGCAACGGGTGTTACATCTTTTTGGGCAGCAATGGTCGAAGCTGACATGGATGCAGGAGCTGATACAGTAGAAACTGGAGGAGAGGATGCAGACAGTGAAGAACTTGGGGAAGATGCGATCCCAGCAAAAGACTCTGAGCGCTGAGGGCTCTCATGATCTGATAATACATTAGACAGAAAGTAGAATATTCAACAGTTGTCAAGATAATTAACATTATTCTACTAATTATCATCACTATAACTATATTAGAATAAAAAGCTGAAAGTAGAAATATTCTCAATCCATTCTAGTTTGGATTATGTACACTACTAGTCAAAAGTTTTTGAGGAGGAAGATTTTTTTATTTTTTTAAAGAATTCTCTTCTGCAAAAGCAGTCATATTGTGAAATATTTGTACTATTTAAAATAACTGCTTTCATTTGAATATATTTTACAATTTTCCTGTGATCAAAGCTAAATCTTCAGCATCATTACTCCAGTCTTCAGTGTCACATGATCCTTCAGAAAAACATTCTATTATGCTGATTTTTTGTTCAAGAAACATTATTTTTATTATTATGATCAATATTTAAAACAGCTGAGCACATTTTTCAGGATTCTTTGATGAACGGTAAAATCTAACAATCAGCATTTATCTAAAATATACAGCTTTTGTAACATTATACACTATACCGTTCAAATGGAAAACAAATTATAGACACTATATAGAAATAAATTATAGAAATTAATACTTTTATTTAGCAAGGATGCTTTAAATTGATCAAAAGTGATGATAAAGATCATTTACAATGTTGCAAAATATTTCTATTGTAGATAAATGCTGTTCTTCTGAACTTTCTATTCATCAAAGAAACCTACTCAGCTGTTTTCAACATCATAATAATAATAAATGTTTTTTTTAAGCAAATTAGAATATTAGAATGATTTTTGATAGATCGTGTGATTGGAGTAATGATGCTAAACCTCCAGCTTTGAAATCAGACAAATCTTTTACATTTTAAAATATATTCAAATAGAAAAGTTATTTTAAATAGTAAACATATTTCAAAATTACTGTTTTTGCAGTACTTTGAATCAAATAAAAGCAGGTTTGGTGAGCAGAAGAGACTTCTTTAAAAAAAAACATTAAAAAACATTTGACTGTAAGTGTAAGTGATTTAAATTCCATATTTCAGTAAGTAGCCTAATGTGTGTCACAGTAAATTGTCTACCTTTCTCTGTTTCTGTGGACTTGGGAACACGGACCTCTCCCACTGGAGGGGGAGTAGAAGCTCCTTGGTTGGAGTGCGAGTCACGATGACGAATAGTTTGGTTAATGAAGAATCGCCAGCGACCCACTGGGGAAGATTGAGGGGCTGAATCCACTTCAGAAAATGGGTGAATAGCACAGAATTAAAAGATAGCAAAATTACAAAGACAATGCAACTTTAACCCTAACATTAGTCTTCCTCAATTTGTGAGAAGATCAGCTTGTTAAACTCACTTGTTGCACTTGATGGGGTGCTCACATGAAGTTGCTCCAAGGACCCAGTCTGAGACAAAACAATTTAATTAGAAATAAACCAAATACACACTACTGTTTAAAAGTTTGGGGTTAGCAGGATTTCTTCTTTTAATCCTTTAAGCAAGGACACATTAGATTGATCAAAAGTGACACTAAAGACCACAAAATTTCAAACAAATGTTATTCTTTTGAACTTTTTATTCAAGATTAATTAAAGTAGATCAAAGTAGAAAAACAAACAAAAAACAATACTTTACTTCTTTTATGAAGCTAAACAAATCACCAGAACCACATAAAGGAATTGTTTATACAATAATAAAGATTTTCAGCAACAATACACTTGTGAGTGACATACCTGTGATTGGGTGCTTAGTATTCCTTGAGCTTTCTTCACTATAGCTCTCAGCTCCTCAACAAATTTCTCTTTCTCATGCTCTAGGACAAAATCCTCCTCCACCTACATGAAACACATTATTAAGAATTTTACTAATGTAGACATTCTTCTAAAGCAAAAAGCCACAAGTCAGAATCAGCTATCACACGTTTCTCAAGAAGCAAATGAATCATTCTAGCCGCTAAACATATTTCACCATATAATCTGCAATGTCCTCAGGCGCATCTCCCTCAATGTCAAACTTGAATGTGACCATCTTGTTGCTGTGAGTCTCCAACTGACACTCTACCATGTTGTCCCCTGTGCCTGAGACCTACAACACAGAGAAAGTGTTTATAGAAGAATTCAATTAAAGGATTAGTTCACTTCCCAAATAAAAAATTGTCCTGATCATTCCCCTCCCTTCGTCCAAGATATAAGATATAAGTCTTGCATTCCTCAGTTGAAAAGAAATTAAGGTTATTGATGAAAACATTTCAGGATTTTTCTCCATATAGTGACTTCAATGGGAGGTCCAAACTGCAGTGTTTCAATTAGGGCTGCAACTAACGATTATTTTAATAATCGATTAATCTGTCGATTATTTTTTTCGATTAATCGATGAATCGGATAAATAAAAAAAACAAGGGATTTACAACCCTTTATTCAAAAACAGAACTAAAATCTTTAGAAAGTGCACGAACATGTTGCTCCTTGAACTGTTATAATAATAATAATAAAATAAAAATGGACTAACACAAAAAACATACACATGTATGCTTTACATCTGCCAAATATATAGACTAAATAAACTAAAATTACTATCCGTCAAGACAGCGGATTGCTGTGGTGTACATGCTGCATTTCCCATCAAGAAGCCTCTCAAATTAAATTCCTCAGTGCGCATTAAAAAAGTCATGTGACTTTGCACGCTGGAACGGGATAACTTGACTAACTTTCTGCTACATTCATTCTGCCATGGCGGTGTTTAGTGTCCTGCCATCAGCAGCGACCAGCTGGAAGAGTTCCGCATTCAAATGCACGCAAAACTGGCCTCAAAGCCCCAGCAAAAGTAATTACCATGAATGTGTCAAGGCAAAAATTAAGAAAATATTCGAATTACTTAATAAACTAGTATTTTCTGATTCAGTGTTGCAAAGATGAAATTGACGATCCTGCCATCTGCTCATTAATGCCTAATGCATCTTTATGGATTAGCTAATGAAAGAGTTTTGTTTTCGATTTTAATTATTTCGTTTTATATTAAAATAATAATTTAAAGCTTTCTATAGATATTGTGTTTGTGAGGCAATTACCTGGGTTTCGGTTAATTATTGTGAAGCGCTCCTGTTTAAACCAAAGATATCAAGCGTATTCTGTTTGTTTTCTTTAAGAGCACATTTTGTTGATACTGTTAGTACACACAAACTAAGGTAGACCCTTTACAGTTCCGGCCCGGGTGGTAAATTACTCTTACCTTTATGAGCAAAAAAGAAATTCCACATCGCACTGGTGTCTCCATGTCCTGCAAAGCGCGCTTCTGTCCGCACAAACTTTGGAATTATCTTGATTGAATGATTAAACTAATATTGTGATAGGTTTTAAGTTTTTTATATCAATGGATTTTAATTTAAATCGCGATGAATTAAGCAGGCTTTTGATCTGTCTGCCGCTGTTTGCTAGGTATAACTTTAAAAAACAAAAACTTGAATTTAACAAACAAAAAGTGTTCCAAATATATCTATGAAATTAACTTTATAAACTAAAGGAACGAAAATAAATGTAATCACTTTGCTATTAAAAACAGCAGCTGTGTAATGAGGAAGAGAAAGAGAAAAAAAGACAGTCGGACTGGAAATTCAGTCGGCCAAAAATTGATGAGCTGTCGGACATTTTTACAAGGAATGTTTGTTTAATAGCCTATTTAATACTCTTAGGCTACTTTCTTAATTAAATATATTATTTCTTTGATTTATTTTAGCGTTTTTAGGCTGCTTGTTCGCTGACTGAAGTGTAGGCTATATATAAAAAAAACAACGTGCCAGCACCGTCACAGCCCTATTCAAAACTGAGACGATTTCACCTCAGCAGAGCTCCTCTTGAGCTCCTCTTTCTCCTTACGGTTGTGGTATGTTTTCGACACATTATACAGACAGACAGTGTTACAAAAACTATAGAAGTAGTTTTCTCCATCTCCACTATCCAACGACCCGTACAGCAGCTGTTTTGCGATCGAGCATTGGCTGCTGTGAAAGTACGCTAGCCAAAGTAGGCTTAAATATCAAACATGTTTGATATAAATCGGGGCAGCATATATATATATATATATAATGTAGAAACGGTGCTTTATGCTCAAATGTTCCAGTTTTGCGCATAAGTTAAATTCGCATTTTTGGATGGAAACACAGCTTATGAGGTGCCGAACTCTGCTGGCATCAGTGCGGGAGAGAGACCGAATGTGTCCACTCCGCTCTGCGCTCAATTTTTTTAAATATATATAATAACAACCAAATGTCTCTGCGTCGCGCGACACAACGAATCGATTATGAAATTCGTTGCCAACGCTTTTAGTAATCGATTTTTATCGATTTTATCGATTCGTTGTTGCAGCCCTAGTTTCAATGCAGCTTCAAAAGGCTCTACATGATCCCAGCTGACCTAGCGAAACTATCAGTCATTTTCTAAAAAAAAAAAATATATATATATATATATTATATATATAAAACTGCAATTTGGACCTTCAACCCATTGATCCCCATTGAAGTCCCCCATATGGAGAAAATACTAGAATGTTTTTCTCAAAAACCTTAATTTCTTTTTGACTAAGGAAAGAAAGACATGAACATCTTGGATGACATAATGGTGAGTAAATTACCAGACAATTTTTGTTCTGGGAGTGCAGAAAATGACAAATATTGTGATGTACATACCTGCAACATGCTAAGTTGAAAATGAGCTTTTTCGGCCTTTTGACAGGATGATCTTCTCTGAGATTTTACCTTATCTAGTTTTCCACTGGCCCACATGGATTGGGCCTCATCTCCATTGACAGGAGCAGAGCTGGATTTGAAATACATATCAATATTTAAAATCAAATCACAGAGCACATTTTTGATTGCATCACAAAAAGGTCAAATAATACCCAACATTATACACATAACTGCTTACCCTGATGAAGAGCCCCTATTGGCAGAGTGATTTAGGCTCTCCTGTTTAGCCAGAGAAAAGACAAACAAACAAATACACAGGAACGACCACATACCAAACAGAAAAACAAAAAGAAAAGCAAAAGACAAAATATCAGTTATGTAACAAGTTATACAAATAAATAAAAAAATAACCTAAAAAAACCATAAGTAAAATGGCAAAGTATGTGTATGAACCAAAAACAAAATGGTCCTTAATTGAAAAGGTAAAAATTTAAGTTTGATTTTTGTAAGTTTAACTTTGGTTTTGCAGGTGTTAACAAGTGTTAAAAAAGTAGTGGGTCTTGCATCTCAAGTTAACAGAGTTAGAAGAGATAGATGTTTGTATGCCTTCTACCTATATTAACATGTTCTGCAGAATCCTCACATGCACCTATATATTCGCTGGTCAAAATTTTTCACTGCTATCGTGCAACACTGTATATCTGAAACTAATTTAAGGTGCTTTTGTACCTGAGCAATGCCCAGCAATGCAGCATCACTTTCTGCCAGCGAGGTGGTGGGCAGTACAGATCCATTAGAGTCATGGGACTGTGAAGCATTCACAGTAGGAGGGGAAGCAGGAATCATGTCAGCAGGCCTTGCCTGGGTTAGCTGAGCCTCTACTGTAACAGGAATTTCTGAAACTGGGACAACCTGTTGTAGGGCTGGAAGTGTGGCAGGGGGCTGTAAAGAAGTATGAGATGGACTTGGGGGGATCTGTGATGGCATAAAGGCAGCTTGGGAGTAAGGAGGCTGCTCGAAACTCCCAGTAGCCTCTATGTGGGTCTGTGCCTGTGCTTGTGACTGCACACTAGGAAGGGTTGGTTTCTGCTGGTTCTGTGGGGAGGCTGTTGGAGCCGAGACCACCTGACTGTACAGAGGTACCGTTCTAGCTTGGGTCTGAGGTACCTGACTGGGTGCAATGTGAATTGGGAGCATATGTTGGAGTACTGGTTGAGGCTGACTAGGCTGTTGGTGGAGATCTTGTGGTAGGACAGCATTCGGTGGCAGAAGCTGCTGCAAATGGTGGGCTTGAGGCAGCTGCTGCTCATACTGTTGGGTAGCCTGAGGTTGCACTGGAGGCATGGGCTGCAAGACTGTCTGCATCGAGGCCACGCTGACTGGTTGCTGCTGAGCTTGGATGACTGGTGGAGCCTGGGGCTGCATTTGAGATTGGTTTGTCTGTTGTAAAAAGCACTGTGTTGATGGAGTTGGGTTGATGGTAGGTGCAAGTGACACCGGAGACAGTACTGCTTGCTGATATTGCTGCAGAGGAGGCTGTTGTTGTTTCACAGATTGCGCGAGGTCCAACTGAACAGATTGGATGGTTTGTGAAGCGACAGGTGCTTGAGCATACTGTGTGGGTAGGAGTGTAGAAGCAGGCGGAACTGTAGCATGCACAAGAGTTGCAGGAGTAGTTGACCCTACTGGAACTTGACACTGGAGAGAAAGTGTACCTTGAGGTGGTACCAATTGAGTTTGGGTTGGAAGGTTTTGCCCTTGTGAGACGATTTGCGTCGGGACAAAGGAATGAATAGGTTGTGGTGTAGAAACTTGAGTTGGAGATGTGATTTGTTGGGGTGGTTGAGGAACTTGCAGCTGGCCTGCTTGAATATGGCCTCCCATTGACTGGGGTGCAGTCTGATTGGGAATTTGAGTATAAATTGTAGCATCCCCTTGACTTTGGATTTGCACTTGCGCCGGAGGTTGAGCTGACATCTGCGGTGGTACTGGTTGCTGGATGAGCACTGGGGTTGGTACTTGAGCGCTAACCATTTTTGGTACTGCTTGAACCAGGGTTGGAACTTGCAACTCTACCAGAGATGGTCTGTGCAATGCCTGGGGGAGGACAGCTTGCTGCTGCTGCTGCTGAATCAAGACATGCTGCTGTTCGGTTTGTTGTTGAGCAAGATTTGTCACAATCATTTGTTGAGAGTGCTGCATTTGACTAATCTGCTGGATTGTCTCCGGAGGCTGTGCTTTCACTAGGGTTGCTTGCTGTTGACCGCTGTGATCTGCCAGAGGAGCATGTTGCTGCTGCAATAAAACTTGTTGCAGTTGTTTTTCGGCTTGTCGTTGTAATTCAATCTGGTGTTGTTGCATCAGAACATGTTGCTGGATTTGTGAGTCTCTTTGTTGCAGCAATGCCTGTTGTTGCTGCTCGGTCTGTTGTTGAAAGATCTGCTGTTGCAATTGTTGATCTCCTGGCTTCTGCTGCTGGAGAACATGTTGCTCTATCTGCTGAGACTGCTGCTGTTGGTGTAATAAAGTTTGTTGCTGTTCAATGTGTTGCTGTTGTTGCAGCTGTAGCAGTACTTTTTGCTCTAACTGTTGCTGCTGCTGAACGAGTGCTTGTTGCTGCTGCTGTTGTAAACGAGCTTGCTGTTGCTCCAGCTGTTGCTGTTGCTGCTGCTTAAACAAAGCATGTTGCTGCTGCTCTAACTGCTTTTGATGTAAAATAGCTTGTTGCTGCTTTAACTGGAGCTGTTGCTGTTGTTGTAGCAAAGCTTGCTGTTCCAATTGCTGCTGCTGCAGAAGAGCCTGTTGTTGTTCGCGCTGCTGCTGCTGCAGCAATGCTTGTTGTTGCTCCAGTTGCTGTTGCTGAAACAAAGCCTGCTGCTGTTGTCTTTGCTGTTCAGCCTGTTGCTGTAAAATGGCCTTTTGCTGCTGTTCTATATGCTTTTGTTGCTCGATTTGTTGCTGTACTGCCAAATTTTGTTGTTGCTGCTGCAGAAGAATTTGCTGCTGCTCAACTTGTTGCTGTTGTGGCGGCTGAATATAAACTTGCTGTTGATGTTTCTCCATTTGATTTTGCAAAACAGCCTTCTGTTGCTGCTCCAGTTGTTGCCTAATCAGAAGTTGCTGCTGTTGTTGTTGCTCCGTCAGTTGCAAAGGCTGCTGGATTGTTTGAAGTATCGGTGGCTTTTGTACCAAGGTTTTTACTATGCCCTGCTCTTGTGATTCAGCCATTTGTTGCAAGTAAACTTGCTGTGCCTGCTGTTGCTGAGTCTGAGGTTTATATTGTTCCACTGGGGGTTGTTGCACTGGTGCCTGATGCTGCTGAATCACAACTTGCTGTTGGGGTTGGCTTGCAGGTTGTTGTATGTACACCTGCTGCTGTAGATCACTTTGATGTTTCTGCTGTGGCATTGGGATATATGGCTGCTGAGGTACACTGGAATGTGGCGGCTGTTCCTGCCGAACCACCTGGGGTTGTTCTGCATGCTGTGGCTGTTGAAACAAAACCGCCATTTGTTGAACATGGTCCGTCTGCTGTGGCAACAACACTGTCTGGTGCTGCTGCATTATATTTGCCTGATTTTGTGGTGTTGGCTGCTGGATGTTCAGTTGCAACGTTCCGGGCAATTCTGATAACACTTGCTGTTGCGTCTGAACATCAGTGTGCTGTACAGGAGCAATAGTAGTTTGAGTATGCATAGGTGGCATGATGTTGCCTGCTGATGCTAAGGGTTCTCCAGCCGGGATGGAGGAAGCGAGCACAGTCATGGGTGCCTGGGGTGATATTGGGGGGATGTATGATTGCGACTGTACAAGAGAACTGTGGGGAGTGGAGGCATCAGCGGGTCGGGAGTGTAACATTTGCGAGGATGTAACATCTGTTGAGTATGGTGGAAGGGGCTGGTGGGGAAACATTATTTGGGAAGGTTGGGGAAGCAAGTAGTGGTTGGAGGGAGAAAAAAGATCAAGAGTAAGCATTAGTGCAGATCATTAATCATTCAATGGAAACAAGACATTATGGAAAGTAAAAGATATGAAACAAGATTCCTCTTGTAAAGTCATTAGGTTATTTCTAGACTCTGTTCAGCCTACAATCAATGCTGTTGTTTTTTGATTATACGCCTCGTCAGATCAAAGATAGCTGTATTCTAAGAATGAAGGCCATTAAATATGGTGTTCAGGTGAGCCCAGTGCACCACTAAAGATGCACCCTAAAGGCCCATTCACACTGTATGCTGAAATTATAACAATGCATTCCTATTGGTGAATATTGTCTCTGCAATGCAGCAATGGTTTTGAATGACCGCAGCTGTTTTGTTCAGGTATGCCAACTTTTCATTGTTTGAAAACCCCAAATTGCATTTGATGTGGTCAATTTGTTTTGATTTGTTGTTTTGCTCTTAGTGTGAATATACCTTAATTCAAAAATGTTTCTAACTCACTGCCTCAGGGAATTTATTTCCATTCTGTATACATTGTAGCTTTCCCCTCAAAGTGTTGTAAGCACTCCTCTGTATACTTTATGGATTTTTTTGACAGATGTCTTACTATCTAGAAGCACACATTTTTATGACACTAAACTACTTCAGAATATAATTCAAGGATTGAATATATCAAATAAATACAATTTTGCTTGGTTTTACAGCAATGTGTTTCAGCTTATAAATCAACCCAATTTTACAGTGAAATTCAACAACAAATATGTTCCCTTGACCTAACATTAAAAATGTAGGTCAGTGAACATCATGTAACTCAACACATGACCTAAATCAAAGTCACAGACTGCACAGAGAGATTCCTGAGAGGAAATTCAATTCAGTATTTCAATGATAGAGTACCATATCTACATATTGTTACTGACAATATCTGACCTGGACCACAAAAACAGCTGTAAGTAGCACAGTATATTTGTAGCAATAGCCAAAAACACACTGTATGGGTCAAAATTATCGATTTTTTTGTATGCCAAGTAAAGATCATGTTCCATGAAGATATTTTGTAAATTTCCTACTGTAAATGTATCAAAACTTAATTTTTGATTGGTAATATTAATTGCTAAGAACTTCACACTTTAAAGGTGATTTTCTCAATATTTAGATTTTTTTGGACCCTCAGATTGCATATATTGTTATATCCTAACAAACCATACATCAATGGAAAGCTTATTTATTCAGCTTTCAGATGATGTATAAATCTCAATTTAAGAAAAATGACCCTTATGACTGGTTTTGTGGTCGAGGGTCACATATATAGACATTGGACATAAAGTTACTGTGACTGACAAAAGGTACAGAATATGAGGGATGAAATACTCCCTCAACATATTCCACTAAAATAGAATTTGACACCAAGTGTACCAAGTCTCCCTGGATACATTTTAGATATGAATTATCATGTCCAGTGCAAGGGAGACAATCACCTGAGAATATTGTTGAGGCACATTTAATGGGACCTGTGATGCCATAGTGACTGGTTGAATGAAAGTCTGTGCCACAGGAATGTTAGGAGCCCCACCACCACTTTGGCCAATGGAAATGCCAGATATCCCACCATTCTGGCCAACAGGCACATTTGGAACCCCTCCGCTCTGACCAATAGGGAGCATCTGAGGGTGAGACATAACCCCTGCTCCTTTCACTCCCTAAATAAAGGAAACAATTCTTATCCGATAAAAGTGTGCATTCAAACAACAATTACTTTTTTTGTACTGAACATCAAAGGTTTCAAATCAGCAAGAATGGTGGTATCTTAGCAGCTGGGGATGTACATGTGTTTGTGAACACATGCAAAGTATGAAAACGTTACTTACAGATGTGCCAGTGGGGTAGCTGGTTTGAGCATGAGCACATTGGTTCCCTGTCTCGGTTACAGAAAAAGCTTGGCTTTGTCCAGTGACAGCAGGAAGACTCTCACACTCTGAATATGGAAAAGCAGAATGCCAAATCAACATTAGCTAAAAGTGCCTTTTAGATCTTATTCATAAACTGTGATTCAGAATGAATTGTGCACCTGTGAGGCCCAATGCAGTGCCTTGCTGTTGGACATGTTGGTCCACTTCCGGCAGCTCCTCTGCCTCTCCCAGTCCCCCAGGAGCTGCAGCTGCAACAGCTCCTGTGCCCTGTGAGGTGGTGGTGCCGGAAGGCAGGACATAGGAAAAGGAGGAGGTTAGGACCGTGGAGTCACGGCGCTCGTCCAAACTTTGTAGCTGTTGCTGCTGTAGGAGCTGCTGTTGGCGCCGTTCACGGGACTTCTTAATTAGGGTCACCCTATCTCTGATGGACTTCCCCACCACCTTAGCATCACTTTCATGGAAAAAGCCAGACTTCACCTATAAAAAAATTTAAGCAAGAGAATTGGAGCATTAGTAAAAAAAGATGAGGTAAATAGAAGGGAGAATGTAAATGATGTCTTGAAAGGACAGTTCACAAAAAAATTAAATTCTGTCATCATTTATTCATACTCATGTCATACCAAACCTGTATGACTTACTGTCTTTTGTGGTGCACAAAAGGAGGAAAATTTTAAATAAATTAATGGCTTGAATGAATGGGTACTGGAATTTTTACGCTTCATTAAGTATGCAAAAGCAAGATATTACTTTATTGTCTATTTCTTGTGTCGTCAGCTACAGTTACTTTCATTTTATTGAAAAAGCAGATAGAATATTCATTCATAAAAATAAAAACAATAAAGGTTTTTAATGAAATGAGGATGAGTAAAAACTTTTTGTGGGGTATTGGTTGGGTGTATTTAAATGTATTGCCATATCAGCTTCATAGGCAATTCTAAAAGTTTTTGGACATCAAGATTGAGGTTTTTCACAGAAGTCTTTTTTCAGGTTTCTTTGATAAATAGAAAGTTCAGAAGAACAGCATTTATCTGAAATATAAATATTTTGTAACATTATAAATGTTCATTATCATCACTTTTGATCAATTTAAAGCATCCTTGCTAAAAAAAAAAAAAGCATTAATTTCTATAATTTCTCAAAACAAAACAAAAAATAAACTTTTGAATGGTATAGTGTAAAACGTTACAGAAGCTTTTTACTTCAAATAAATGCTGATCTTAGGATATTTCTATTCATCAAAGAATTCTGAACAAAATGTCCTTAACGGTTTTAAAAAATTGATAATAAAAATGTTTCTTGAACATCAAATCAGCATTTTAGAATGATTTCTGAAGGATTGTGCAACACTAAAGACTGAAGTAATGATGCTAAAAAAAATAGCTTTGACCACAGGAATAAATTACATTTTAAAAAATATTCTAATAAAAAGCAGCCATTTTAAATAGTGAAATGAAAAAGAAATGACTTTTAACCTACTTTTGCCCAAGATGTTTTTAGCAGTCAAAAGTTTTTGAACAGTATTTTTTTTTTTTTTTTTTAAAGAAGTCTCTTCTGCTCACCAAGCTTGCATTTATTTGATCCAAAGTAGAGCAAAAGCAGTAATATTGTGAAATATTATTACTATTTAAAATAACTGCTTTCTATTTGAATATACTTTAAAATGTAATTTAATAATTTTCAAGAAAAATTATTATTATTATTATTAAATATTCAATTTACTTGTGAAAACTGTTGTCTCATGACATTAAAAATGAACAACAAAAAAAATTGTTTCATAGACAGGTTAGTGCTATAGTTATGACATCTTTGGCTGAACTGTTTCTTTAAAAAAAAAAAAAAAAAAAAAAAAAAAAAACAGCACAATCCTCTTATACGTTTCTCACCATCTCTAGTGCAACTTCTTCAGCACTATCATTCTCCAAGTCGTAGCTGAACTCGATGGCCTCGTTGTCCTTGTGCTTTCCTTTGAGTTTCTTTGGCTCTTCAACCCAGATGCGCAAGGCCAGGCATTCTTTGCAGCCTGTATCTTCCTCAGCAAGCTCCACACGCACACCGGTGTCCTCCGCAAAGAAGGCATGATTTAGAAGGTCCTTCACTGAGAGCCTGAGAGTAAAAAGAGTATTCAGATGATGTTGCGTTCTCGCTTCACTTACAGAAGAACTTCAACTGTTTATATACTTACCGCTCTAATCGATTTTGGCGAATACAGCCCTCAATGATTTCTTTCACCTCAGGGTCATTAACTTTGTCAAAACTGGCAGGCTTGATACCCTGTAGAGAGAAAATAGTGTGTTAATTTATGTGCATATTGAATTGTAGTACACACAAAAATGATGTAAAGGCATAATAAAAAGGGTGAATTCACTAAAACTATTCATGTCCACTGACAGTAAAGATACTTTGGACATGCTTAAACAATTTGCATGGCTCAATTCCCAAGAGTGCAGGCTGGTTTTGAGTGTCAGATGTATCAGTATGCAGGAGACTACCATAATATGCCATACTTTACTGCATTGTAGCACCTTTGCAATCCAGACACTTGAACTGGCTCTTTAAAATGCTGAAAGTATACTAAACTACACCATGTGTGTAAATGCATAATTTAGTGAATGCACCCGATCGAGAGACTTACACTAGTGACTTTGCGGTAGATCTGTGCAGCATTTTGGCATTCTGAATATGGGTACTCCGAGGTAGCCATTTCTAGCATACACATGCCAAAGGCATAGACATCCACTGACTCGTCATAGTGCTCCTCATACATCTCTGGGGCCATGAACTCTGGAGTACCTGAGAAATGAATACAACATTCATTTGACATTCTGTCTCTTCAGCCATCCATCTGCCATTTTTGCTATCTTTATCTTTTGTTGCTATGGTAAAAACACAAATCTGTTAAAGTCGTTTCTTCTTTTCTCCTTGACAACAGTCAATCAATGTGAAGGTACTTATAAAAACTTAATTATCACAATGATCTTGAAGTCTGAAGCATATAAATGTCCATATATAAGGCTTTTTAAAACATATCACAAAGGCAAACGAGTTCAAACCATTTTCCTCAGATTCAGCTGCAAACCAACTGCTGCTATTTGAAGCAATCACTTGAACCAATTGTGGACCTATTTTCTGGCTTGATCTCACAATTTCTGAAATTCTAATAAAGGATTTCAGCCACTACAAGCAGAAATCATCTATGCTTCACCCTGGTGCTTTCACAGATCTTGCTAATCATGATACCCTTTGCAGCGACCTCTATCATAGTGAGACTTGAAATAATTGTATAATATTTTCCAAGTATGCCGCTGCTGGAGCTTTCAGATTATCTTGTTAAAAAAGCAAGCACCACTTCCATTTATAACACTGTTTCTTTTTTTAATGTTTGAACTAGTGTGAATATCTGCTGTGCTAAACTTTCCTCTCAGCAAATATATATATATATATATATATATATATATAAATCAATAGTATTGATGTTTTTGTGTTTGCACACATTGCTGTCAATAATGTGGAACAGCCAGCAGTGCCTTTAGTGTATTCCAGTGTGGCAATACGGCTTAAAAGAGCTAAAGAGACAGACATCATAATTACATCAACTAGTGTGGAAACCTGCACCCCATTCAGGACAAGCATTTAACCAAAAGGCTTTAAAGAGGTCAATCACATATTCTAGAACATATTTTACCACACACAGAAAACTGAAGGAAAGGCACAGACTATGACACTCTTGGCAAAAGATGTCCGCATGAGGGTGGCAAGGCCCAGGTCACCGATCTTTACGGATCCGGTCGGGCCTGTGATGAAGATATTGTCACACTTGAGGTCACGGTGCACAATGGGTGGCGTACGGGTGTGTAAGAACTGTAGACCCTTCAGGATTTGCCTGCACCAGCTGCGCAGAACCTTGGGCTTCATCACTTTAAAGCGCTTAAGGTACCTGAAATGGAGAAAAGCAGTCACATGTTTCTCATGAATGATGTTTTCTCTCTTACTTACTGATAAGTTGTATGAATCTTAGTAGCAACAGCCTCAATGGGCCAAAAATAAAAGCGCCAGTCAGATATCCACACAGATTTTTGATCAAAAACTGATGGCATTTACGTCCACATCAAACAGGGACTTTTCAGATGCACACTTTACTTCGCTTCAGCGGCAGGCGCTAGTCAAACAAACATGGAAACTGTACAAGCCACAAGGCAGCTTGAGTAACAGTAAACTGCGGTCAGATGAGATGTTGTCAGGCCATATGTCAGTAAAAACAAATTTACCATTCCTGTAAACCATTCCAATTTCTGTATATTTCCTACTTGCTGAAGTGCACAGCTAAATAATGGGTTTATGTGAAGATTGTTTTAAGTTTACTTAAATTGGAAGTTATTTTTTAAAGGTTAAATATTTCAAGTAATATCAGTATCAGCAATACTTGCCTTCAGTCAAAATGAAAGATGGCTTTAAATATAAAAATATACCTGTCTTTATGTTGTCTCTACATTAATTCGAAGACTGAATGTGAAATGTGAATATGAAAAACAAACAAACGTATACTTAAAGTTAATGTTAGGTGTAATTTCAGAAAAAAAATGTGCAATTAATTAGGGTTTCTTTTTAAAAGCACTACTTTTCATATGTGACCCTGGACCACAAAACCAGTCTTAAGTCGCTGGGGTATATTTGTAGCAATAGCCAAAAATACATTGTATGGGTCAAAATTATTGATTTTTCTTTTATGTCAAAAATCATTAGGAAATTAAGTAAAGATCATGTTACATTAAGATTTTTTGTAGAATTCCTACTGTAAACCTATCCAAATGTAATTTCTGATTAGTAATATGCATTGTTAAGAACTTAATTTGGGCAACTTTAAAGGTGATTTTCTCAGTATTTTGATTTTTTTGCACCCTTAGATTCCAGATTTTCAAATAGATGTATCTCGGCCAAATATTGTCCTATCCTAACAAACTATACATCAATAGCAAGCTTATTTATTGAGCTTTCATATGATGTATATATCTCAGTTTTGTAAAAAAAAATTTTGTGGTCCAGGGTCACATATATATTTATATAGGTGCAATATTTATTTCAATATTAAATAACAATGAAAATTTGTAAATAGTATATAAAATGTAATAATACACACGTTTTGAGCGTTCCTGAGGTCATGAGCTCAGTCACTAGGACGATGCACTTCTTGCCTCTAAGAACAGACTCCCAGGAGTCATAGAAGCGCACAATGTTGGGATGCTGTAGACCCTTCAGCATTTCAGCCTCCTCTTTAAACCGCTGCTGCTCCGCTTTGGTCAGCTTTCGATCCTGACAAATAAACAAAACATTATAATACTGTAGTACAGTCAGTTAAAATGCAATCTGTAATGATTTAAAATTTCCAGTTTGACTCGACTCTACATTTTTACTTCACAATAAAAACGTAAGATCTGAAATAAAATCCCAATGACTGGGAAAGAAGTAGAAACAGACATGTCTGAACCAATTATGCTTGTACTTTTAAGCAAAAAAAAAAAACATGAAATGAAACAGCTCTTGCTTCAACATCCTGTCTAGGAAAGATATAATCATTTTCACACCCAAAAAGGCTCTTGACTCGCCTATTAATCATGTTAATGACCAAGTCATAAATATCACTAACTAGTCTGCGATTTTATATAAATGTGATTTAAATTCTCACAGCAAAGTACTCATGAATTATACTGTATTGCCTCATTAATTATGAATGTCAGCATACCATGATAGCACAGCACACTTCCAGCCACTTGCTGCTGAGAGAAAATGAGTTCCCCTTTAAAAAAATGTGCTGCGAGAGAGGAATTTTCAACGCTTTGTATCCATTCAGTTTTACTGCAAGAATGTAACCCTCCCAAACACGCTACGTTATGTCGTTCATCAGCGAATCTGCCATCTTTGGTGGTTTCAATACAGCTCTGTGGCAGGTGGGGTGGAGGGAGAGATATTTAGAGGTGTATAGTATACCGACGGCTGAACACAGCAAAACGCTTGGTTTAGCATGGGCATGTGCGCTTAGAAATGGTACACTAGCCATCAATGACCACCAGGTGGCACCGGCAAAAAGGAGATGCATGACAGGGAGGCAACACCCAGCATTAGCCTAAAAATCCCATTTCAGCCACAGCGGCCACCATGACCAGATTGCCCCAGTGTGGCGGATGTTGATTAAATCCCTTCGCTGGCACACAGCAGGGAAAATGCCACAGTGCCAACACCAAGCACACACTCACTCACTCACTCCACTGGCGAACACCACGCACTTGTACTGCCATGCGACACACTGATGATTAACTCTGCTCACCCTGAACAACCCCCATGATACTAATAAAACAATATTAATGCATCAAGGCTTCATCTAATAGAATGCATTCGAGAATGAATATTATATCATCATTTGCTCAGACACAGACATGGACAACAAAATACCACAGATATTTAAAAATATATAATCTTTTGTGTTTTACAGGTTTAAAATTACATGAGGATGAACCAATCATGACCATATTTCATATTTGGATGAACTATCCCTTTAAGACATGCCACTGTTTGTTTCTTTTCTTCACTGAATCTGAACAGATGTCCTAAAAAAGGCTTGTAATCTTTAATCTGTGTGCTGACAGAACATCTCTCTGAATTCTGATTTCAAAAGACAAAAAGATAAATAAATGATCAGTCTAACTGATACTCTATTAGGTTCACTTGGGTCATTTGGTACATGCAGCTGAATACAAATGAAGTATTGAGATTTCTTAACCCTTTGAGAGTCAGTCTGCATGACCTACATGGATACAATAATCAAAGATGTCTGGGTCAAAGGCCACAACGTGAGTTATGTAAGCAGTGTGTGAAATAAACGACAGCTTTCGCAGCTCGCAAACTTTCCGCATGAGATTTATAGATATAATTTTAGTTTAATTTCAGTAAACAACTTTGCCATGGCCTGCTGTCTATGCGTCAACAAATAGGGCTAGTTTCTGGAGGCTGTTTTGTGGAGTACAATCTGATTTGCCATGTAATGAGGTTTCTTTCTTGTTAAACTTCCATCTGTAAATCATGTCATCCTCTCTCTGCTCACCCTTCTCTTTTAAGCCATCACTAACTGTGTTACTTTAAGGAAGTATGAAGAAACTGAGGCCTCTTGTTTCTTTTCCTCCTTTCTATGCCAGTAAGTTATGTGCAGACCCGCAGAACTCTGACGAAAGCGATGCATAATCCAAACACTGGTCATTCACAAAATTCTTCACATACATTAGCATTCAAAAGTGTGGAATTTGGAATTTTTGGTTTGAAAGAAATGAATACTTTTATTCAGCAAAGTCATGGTAAATTGGTCCAAAGTGACAGTTGAAAGGATTTATAATGTTCCTAGTACAAATAAAATACTGAAAAAAAATATCATAGTTTACACCAAAAATATTAAGCAGTGCAATTGCTTTCAACAATGATAAGAAATGTTTCCACAAAAGTTATTTGTGGCTGAAAGATCATGTGACACTGAAAACTGGAGTAATGGCTGCTGAAAAGTCAGCTTTTGTTGAAAATTGAACATTTAAAAAATGTTGAACAATTTTAAAAAATGTTAAAACAGAAGAGTCAAAAGTTGTGTGTGTTTTTTTTTAAAGAAGTCGCTTCTGCTCACCAAGCCTGCATTTATTTGATCCAAAGTACAGGAAAAACGGTAACATTTAGAAATATTTTTACTATTTAAAATAACTGTTTTCTTTTTGAATGCATTTTAAAATATCACAGGTATTCCTGTGATTTCAAAGCTGATTTTGTAGCATCAATACTTTAGTCACATGATCCTTCAGAAATCATTCTAATATTCTGTTTTGCTGCTCAAAAACATGTATTATTATTATTATTATTATTATTATTATTATTATTATTATTATTATGTTGAAAACAGCAGAGTACAATTTAAGGTTTCTTTGATGAATAGAAAGTTCAGAAGAACACACAAACTGACTCTGAGCTTTTGAATGGTATAGTGTATTATGTTACAAAAGCTTTTTATTTCAGATAAATGCTGATTTTTGGATCTTTCTATTCATCAAAGAATCCTAAAAAAGGTACATAACTGTTTTAAATATCGAAAATAATGCTAAAAAATGTTTCTTGAACATCAAATCATCATATTAGAATGATTGGTGGCTAAAAGCTCATGTGACACTGAAGACTGAAACAATGGTTGCTGAAAATTTAGCTTTGTTTTAAAATTACATTTTAAAATTAATTAAAACAGAATACAGTTATTTTAGCTTGGTGAAGATAAGAGACTTCTTATCAAAACATTTTTGACCGCAAAAATTTCAACGGCAGTGTACATCAGCTCCTGCATTTTTAATTAATTTATTTATTCATTAATTTATTTGTATTATATTAGAGTTTTGAAGATTTCAGCAGCTACTTCACTAGTTCACTTAAAGGGATAGTTCACAAAAAAATGTAAATTGTGTCATTAATTACTCTTAATTATCTTTAATTACCTTTCGGATTTCATCTAAAATAGCTTAATTGTGTTCTGAAGATGAATAAAGGTCTTACTGGTTTGGAACAACATGAGCGTGAGTAATTCATGACACAATTTCATTTTTGGGTGCACTATCCTTTTAAGACTTTTTTAAAGCATATTCAGTCATTTCAATTCAAGTCATAATTCGATTCCAAAAACTATCATAAATCAGTTCAGCAGCTCAATTCTTCAGCAACAGCATAAAGGCAAATATGTCAAGGTGTCTCGAGCTAATTCAGTGAAAGTTCCACATAAACAGCGTACTAAAGTATGTCTGCTTTGATCAGCCAATAAAAACAGAATGAGAGGAAATCTGGAGAGGATTTTCTGTGCAGATTCTGTGTGGTGTTGAATGCTCCTGTGTGTGCTTGTTTGTACAGTGCAAGCATACCTTTCATGGTATACATACACTGCAGATATGCCTTCTATGCAGTTTTGTAGTGTTGCACATAGCAAGGCACTTATCTGTAATGTTTTGCCCTATGCAAGCATTTTCAATAACCAGAATTATTAATAATTCATTTAAATTCCGATGAATTTAAGAATCGATCTGGAATCGTTAAGGAAAGCATCACGATGCATCAGTGAATGGATTTTACCCCACCTCTTGCATGTACACTGAATTTGTTTTGAACTATTCAAGGTTGTAATCAAATATATTAGATTAGAGGGAACGAAATGTTGAAGTTTAATAACGTCTCATTATTGATCAACAAACATACAGCTATGAACATCAAGCTTATAAGAGTTTCAAACAAACCCACACATCACTAAAAGCATCCTTGAACTTTGACCATTCATTTCCAGCACTACAACAAGGTTTCTTTGTGTTGACAGATGCTTCCTGTTTTGTGGTGCATTGAAAATTCATGCTGAGCTCGGTGTTTTGCGGCTGAAAGCTAACATGAGTGTATCTGTGCATGTGTGTCCTCGTGTTTGTCTGAGCATCCGCGTGCAGCCCTGCTGGTGAACTCTGAATGCTGAGTTAGTGTCTAAGACTGTCTCGTAAGGGCGCCTCTGTCTGTCTGAGTTTCACCCCTTCTTTTGGCCTCTTCATGACAGTGTCATCTCCTGGCTTTTAAAGCATTATGTTCAGAAACCTGGGTCAGCGATTGTAAAGAGAATTAAAGGGATAGTTCACCCAAAAAACTAAAAATTCTGACACGGAGGAGAAGCACATAAAAAGTATTATCGTAGCTTCTTTAAATTACCATTTTAATAATGTCCTTTCTACTTGTCTGGGCCTTGAATGTGTCAGTTGCGTTGCTGTCTATGCAGGGTCAGAAAGCTCTCGGATTTTATCAGAAATATCTTAATTTGTGTTCTGAAGACTAACGAAGGTCTTACAGGTTTGGACTACTCAGGGTGAATAATCAATGACAGAATTTTCATTTTTGGGTGAACTATCCCTTTAAGAAAGTGAGTGATTACTCATGTCATGTAAAATCAGATGGACATTATTGTTCACAAACTACTGTCCAGCTATCAGACTGAAATTTCCCTTTTACGGAATAACTAGGGCTGTCACGAATAGGGCTGTAATTAACGATTATTTCGGTAATCGATTAATCTATCGATTATTCTGATGATTAATCGAGTAATTGGATAATTATACATTTTTTGTAAAAAAATATACCTAAGTGAACAACAGATTTAAAAATGACTTTAAACATATACTAGCAATGAGGCAATAATAATTAGTTCAAATAAAGCATCAAAAACAATATGGTTTTTATTGAGCAAAACTGTTAAAATACATGATGCATTAAAAACAACAGAGTTTTGTTTGTGCAGCAGCATTTACTGTAAACGGAGCCGCTCTGAGATACACATAACATACTTAATCTACATGCATGTCAATTATAAAAGCATTTCTGAATTATAATAATATTATACTTTATTGTGATTTTTAAATGAGTTTTAATATGTGGAATGCTGCACTTTTTTGCTGTTTTGCTGATTACTCGACACGAGTAATTGAGTATTTTTTAATTCCTATTTTTATGTATTTGAACAGTTTTGTTTAATAAAACCATGTGATTACTTCCTTTTGATACTTTATTTAACTAATTATTAGGGATGCACCGAAATGAAAATTCTTGGCTGAAGCCGAAGCCAAACAAAATTAAACACTTGGCCGAACACATTTTTTTTGCCATTTTTTTCACCATTGTATAAATTAAATAGCCAATATTTGCTTTTTTACAGTTTTGTATTGCTTTTTAAAAGAAAAAAATCAATTACAAAACAAAAATTAAAAAACATTTGCTAAACACGGAACATTTTTTACATTCTAGTAGACATTATAGCCTACCAACAAACATAATTTTACTTAAAATTTGGTAAAATAATATTCTTTGGCCATTTTTAAGACCCCTTTTTTTTAAATCAGGCATGTATTTGTAATGTACAAATAAATGCAGCCATGCTGAGCAAAGGAGAATGTTATAATAAATGTATTAATAGAGCTGTTGTACTGAACAACAGTAAAATTACAATACTAACATTTATGAATGTTGACTTTTATTTAGGCGGAAACCCGCAAGAAGACATTTGCCTCAGTACTACAGCAGATTCATGAATGATTCTCATTACACTATTTCAGCGCAGATTTTCCTTGCTCTTTGGACTTTGAACCCTGGCTTGCAAGCTTGTGCAGAGCTGTCAGAATAAATACAATTTGTGCGTGTATTAGACAACATAACATTCTGTAGCTTATTTATTAATGGTTTACCATTTAGCCATTACGTCTCTATTTGATCGCGTCACTTCATTGTTCTGTATAATTTATTCAGCCTTTTCGCTTATTCGGCCTCTTATTCAGCTCTTTTTGCCATTTTAGGCTGCCAAACATTCGGTGCATCCCTACTAATTATTATTGCCTTATTGCTATTGTAAATGTATTTTAAGTAATTTTAAAGCCTATAGTTCACTTAGGTAAAAAAAAAGTTAATTTTAATTATCTGATTACT